>NW_024349801.1:26071033-26164605 GCF_902729225.1 Pteropus medius | reverse complement strand
TTAAAAAAAAAAAAAAAAAAAAAAGCTGTAAGCTAAATTCACTCAAGGATAGAAGTAGCCTTAATATTTAGCTAGTGATGTGATTCAGGCAAATCACAGGTCAGAGCAGAAACAAAAGTAGGACAGGGACGGGATGGGTACAGAACCCATAAACACTAAGGTCAGAGGTAAAAGAGGCAATGGCAAGGTAAATGTAGGATAATCTGAAACTCAGAGGAAGAATTCTTGGTGTCAGGAAGGAAAGTTTCTTCTGCAAACAGGACGCCAGAATAAGTGCAAAACGTTGCAACTGTTTAACCCAATGCTGAAATATAAACCTTTGTTTAAGTCCTATCTAAATAAAATAATGAAAGGCATGTTGAATTTTAGTCATTCCCTTGAAGCAAGATGAATAAAGAAAGGATTTCTATTACTGGTGTCTCTGGCCCTCATCTCCCCTCTGATTACCACTTGTATCTCCCACTACCTTCAACTACCCTAAGAACTCCTTGGACTCTCATTGTTCACACAGTTGCCAAGAGTAATAGGCTAGATATTATAAAGAAGAGATAAGAAAAAGCAGCACCTCAATATGGACTGAGAACAGACAACTTGAGAGAAAGGACATGTAGAAAGTAGAAGCAGATTCTAGTTTCCTCCTCCCAGCTTTTCTATACATCCAGGTTTCCTCCCAAGTCATCTTTACTTGAGGAAGGTGTAGGGACCAAATGAGGATCGGAGGAGAATGAAGTCTCCAACCCTTCTTCCCTAAAGGATCCTCTAGACCACTATCTTTTAGAAGACTCTCCAATGAGATAGCAGGGGCATGGGGGACAGAGGTGATGAGAGAGTAAACAGATCTTCCCTTCATCTTGGAAAAGGCAGGTAAGACTGCTTCCCTGACCAACTTGCCTGGTCTTTCAACCCTCCTCTTCATTTCCCTCATGCAATAGGTTTCTCACCAATTTCTCCATCTCTCTTGGCCTTTGTCTAGGCAGTTCCAAAAGGACTACTTACACCAAGGAGGCTTCTCAGAGCGCTGCCGGAGATGTAGGGTAGGTGAATGAAGAGTACGGGGTGGGGAAAATGGGCTATTTGAAGCCTGGTTGCTGTGCATAGAGTCAAAGAGGGCTGTACAGAAAGGGGAGAGAGAGAAGAGGAAAAAAGAGCACATGAGGAAGAATCCAAGAGCCATAGGTTCTTAACATAAGTCAAAATCAACTTATACTTCCTCAGACTAAGAAGGAGTATCCTAGGAACCCTTCACACAAACCATTTTTAATATTTTAAACTTTGTATTATGAATATTTTTGAATATTTTTTAAAAGTTGTTGAAAGACTAGTACAATCAATACCTGTACACTCATTGCCTATATTTAATACATTAACACCTGTCAACATTTTGCCATACCTGTTTCATCTATTTCTTTATGCTGAAGTTCTCTAAAATATATGACAAACATTATGAAACATGTCACCTCTAAATGTTTAATATGTAACTTTAAAATATAAGAAATTTTTCCTACATATTGATATACCATTAATAAACCTAAAAAATAATACCCTAACATCACGTAACATCCAGTCTATATTCAAATTTCATCCAATTATTTCCAAAATGTCTTTTATAGTGAGATCCAAACATGAACCATGCATTGCATTTAGTTATGTCTCCAAAGTCTCTTTTAATCTAGACCAGTGTCCTCCCCCCATTTATTTTTTCATAGTGACTTTTTGAAAAGAATAGGTCAGTTGTTTCACCAAATATCATGTCCCACATTCTGGATTTGTCTGATTGCTTCATCATAAAATCATTTAACTTGTTTCGCTATCCTTTATTTTTCCTATAAAATGGAAGTTAGCTATAAAAAGCTTCATTAGGTGATTCAGTTTAAATAACTCTGGCAAGGATACTTCAAGAGGTGATCCAGTGTACTTTACATTGTCTCATATTGGAGGCACATGTCTCACTATCCCACTAAATAATGCTAAATTTACTGAGTTAAAGTGGTGCCCACAAGATCTCACCATTGTAGTTTTCCCTTTCTGATAAAAGGTGATCTTTTGACACCATGCAAGCCCATCAACAGTTCACCTAATTATGTTAGTATCCACTGAGGACCCTTAATAATTTTATTAGGGGTATCAAATGGTGATTTTCTAACTCTATCAATTCTACATTAGCTGGCACATCTTCTGTAAAAAAGAGCTTTCCCTCTTAAACTGGGGCTATTTGATTATACCGAACTGCAGTTCTTACTGAAAAGGTAGGATATGTTTATTTCCTTTTAATTAGATTTCAGAAGAAAGAGTTGGTGAAAAGTATTCTCCAATAGTGGCAAACGAGAATTATTTATTTATTTTTTTATAAGATTCATTATGAGCATGTGGATTTTTATATATTCAATATGAGCTTGTGAATTTTATATATTTATATATTTTATATGTATTTTAATCGATTACAGTAAATTATTCTTTTTAATGCTTAAATATTTTAATTTTGTTGGGTGAGAGCCTTTTAAGGTTGATTGCTTCCTTGCTTTTGTTATATGTTCCAGAATCACCTTGTGTTTTCCTTGCCCTAGACCATGCATTCTCAACAAAATTGGTTCTTGGTGAGGACAAAAAAAATCTTAGATATTTAATAGGTTTGTGTCCATGAAATGGTCACAATACATAAATAAATAGACAGTATATCTGTGATATTAAAACTTCATGCAGTGAGGGGTGATTAGGGAAAAAATGTCTAAAAAGGCTCAGGGTCGAGGGGAATGCATGATTTAAAAACAAAAAAAGGTTAAAAACATACCCTAAACCAAGAACCACTCATTTTCCCATGGAATCTGGGTTGCTATTAGTGGGAAATATACGTAGAGACCAAAATCTAGGTGCTAAGGGAGCTCATTGCTACTGCTTCTAATGTTTCATGTTAGAAAAAGTACTAAAAATCCCTGAATTCATATTGATATTTTCAATTCAAATTTGACATTACAGTGTTTGAAAAGTTTTTTGAATTTATACTTACACCTAATTGATCTTACTTTGAAAACTCTGGTTCCTAATAATAAAAACATAATTACTCTTTTGCATTACTCTATTATACAGATGTGTATATATATATAGTTTTAAAATAGTAACAATACCACTACTAACAATTAAACTACTGAAAGAGGATGAAAATTATTTTATAGTTCTTTTTGTTCCGCCAAAGGATTTACAGTCAGAGTACAGTATTCTAAAGTTATTTGAAAAATTGTTCTCCCTGTGTGGTTATGTTACTATTTTGGGGTTATTTCTTTCCCTTTTTTTTTTCAATTTTATGGTTTGCTTCTTTTCCCATTTAGTTCTATATTTTGAAAAAAAAAATTACAGGTTCACAAGTCAAAAGGATATAAAAAGGCACACTCAGACAAGCTGCTTTTCCTTCATGCCCTTCAGATCATTCCTTGTTGTTCTCCAGAAATACCATTCTTATTAGTTTGTAGTTTTTACTTTTTGCATTTCTTTTCGCAGATATGTACGTTTCTCCTTACTTGCCTTCCTTACTGACAAAATAGGTAACACACTATTAACACTATTCTGCATCTGATTTTTTCACTTAGCAATATATCCTGGAGATTACCTCTTATCAGAATATATAGACTTTTTTCATTAGTTTTAACAGATGCATAGTACTCCATTGAATGGATGTATTACATTAATCACTCTTGTACTGAAGAACTTTTGGGTTGTTTCTAAAAGTAATAAACACTAGAAATCATGCCATAATGAATAACTTTATACAAATGTTATTTTAAGTTTGTGTAGGAATAGCTTCAGAACAGATTCTTAAAACTGGATTAGTGAGTCAGAGAGTAATTATAACTATAATTCTCTGAGACATTACAAAATTTACCTTCACAGGGTTTATATAATTTTGTACTCTCACTAACAATGTATGGGATTGCTTGTCTCACCACAGACTTGTCCAGAGAATGTGTTGTCAAACTTTTAGACTTTTTCCAATCTAACAGGTGAGAAATGGTATCTAAGTATAATTTTAATTTGCATATTTCTTATGATCAAGGTCGAGCATCATTTCATATGTATAATGGCCATCTGCATTTCTTTCTTTGTAAACTATTCTTTTTTAAAAAATCACTTTTGGAAAAAATTAATAAATAAAAATAAAAATAATAAAATCACTTTTGGTCTTTCCCATATTGATATGTATGAGTTCTTTGTATTTTAGGATGATTAATCCTATATGTGATATAAATTGCAAAAAAAATTTTTTCTTTCCTTATGATGTTGCTATTGGTTTTGCTTGTTCAAAAAATGTTTATATGGCTTAATTTATCAATCTTTTCCTACCGTTTCCCAAATTTGAGTTTGAGTCATAACTAGGCTTTCCTTACTTTTAGGTGATAAAGGAATTTATCACCACCACCCCTGCTTACTTTTTGTACTTGCATAGTTTATTTTTTTTATTTGAGATGAAATCCACTTAACATTAAGTTAACATCTTAAAGTGTATAATTCTGTGGCATTTAGCACATCCACAATGCTGTGCATCACCCATACCTAGTTCTAAAACATTTTCATCACCCCTTAAAACCACCAATCTGCTTTCTGTCTCTATTCTGGATATTTCATATAAATGGAATCATATAATAAGTGACTTTTTGTGTCAGGCTTCTTTCACTTGGCATGTTTTTAAGGTTCATTCCTGTTGTAACACATATCAGTATTTCATTCCTTTTTATAGCTCAGTAATACTGTATTTTATGTATATACTGCATTTTCTTTATCCATTCATGTACATTTCAGTTGTTTCCACCTTTTGACTATTGTGAATAGTGTCACTATGAATAATCTGTGTTTAACTATCTGAGTATCTGTTTTCAATTCTTTTGAGTATATACCTGCAAGAAGAACTGCTGGGTCATATGGTAATTCTATGTTTGACTTTTTGAGAAACAGTCAAACTGTTTTCACACTGGCTGCACCAGTTTACATTTCCACCAGCAGTGTACAAGAGTTCCAGCTTGTCCATGCCCTCACTAACATACATACATACATACATACATACATACATACATACATACATACATTTATTTATTTATTTATTTATTTATTTATTTATTTATTTATTTATTTATTGTTTTCTTTAAAATTACAGACATCCTACTGGGTGTCAAGTGGTATCTCATGGCTTTGACTTGCAAGTGACTACTGAGGGTGAGCATCTTTTCATGTGTTTCTTGGCTATTTGCATTTCTTTAAGGAAATGTCTATTGAAGTTCTTTGCCCATTTTTAAATTGGGTGGTTTGTCTTTTTGTTGTTGTTATATTCTGGACCCTCATCAGATTTATGATGTGTAAATATTTTCTCCTTTTCTATAGGCTGTCTTTTCACTTTCTTGTAATATACTTTGATGCACAAGTTTTTAATTTTGGTGAAGTCTATTTTTTTTCTTTTGTTGTTTGTGTTTTTGGTCTAGAATCAATTGCTAAATCTAAGGTCATGAAGATTTATTTATCTTATGTCTTCTAAGAGTTGTATAGTTTTAGCTCTTATATTTAGGTCATGGATCCATTTTGAGTTAATTTTTGTAAATAGCATAAAGTAACGGTTCATCTTCATTCTTTTGCATGTAGATATCCAGTTGTTGAAGAAACCATTTATTGAAGAAAGTGTTTTTTTGCCAGTATGGTCGTGGCACCCTTGTTGAAAATCAACTGGCCATAGATGTATAGGTTTATTTCTGGATTCTTGATTCTATTCCATCGGTCTATATCTTTATGACAGTACCACATTGTTTTGATTACTGTAGCTTTGTAGTAAGTTTTAAAATCAGAAAGTGTGAGTCCTCCAACTTTGTTTTTCTTTTTGATATTCTTTTTCTCTTCAGGCCCCCTTGCATTTCCATATGAACTTGAGGGCCAGCTTTTCCATATCTACAAAAAACCCTTTTCCACTTCTGCAAATAAATAAATAAATAAATAAAGTATACTGGAATTCTGATAGGAAATGCATTTAATCAATGATCATTTTGGGACATATTGCAAATTTTACAATATTATGTTTTCTACATGAACACGGAATGTCTTCCCATTTATTTAGGTCTTCTTTAATTTATTTCAGCAATGTTTAGTAGTTTTCAGTGCACAAGTCTTTAAACTTCTTGGTTAAATTTGCTCCCAGATATTTTATTCTTTTGGATGCTATTATAAATTGTATTGTTTTCTTAATTTCCTTTTGTTCATTGCTGGTGTACAGAAATACAATTGAATTTTGTGAGTTGATCTTGTACACTGCAATTCTGCTGAATTTATTCATAGTTCTAATAGGTTTTTTGTTTTGTTTTGTTTTGTTTTGTTTGAGGTTTCTTTGCCATTTTCTCTACATAGGACCATGTTGTTCTCTGTAAGGAGAGATAGTTTTACTTCTTTCATTCCAATATGGATGCTTTTCCCACCCCCCTTGCCTAATTGTTCCGTCTAACACTTCCAGCACGATGTTGAACAGCAGGCATCCTTGCTGGTTCCTGACCTTCAGGGCAAACTTGCAGTCTTTTACCACTGAATATGATGTATCCTGTGGGTTGTTTGTAAATACCCTTTATTGTGTTAAGGAAGTTTCCTTCTATTTCTAGTTTGCTGAGTGTTTTGTATTATGAAAGGGAGTTGGATTTTGCCAAATGCTCTTCAGTATCAATTGAGATGATTGTTTTTTCCCCTTTGTTCTATTAATATAGAACATTAATAGAGTATTGACTGATTTTCTTACATTGAATCATCCTTGCTTACCTGAGGTAAATCTCAATTGGCCATGATGTATAATTCTTTAAATGTGCTGTTGGATTGGTTTGTTAGTATTTTGTTGAGGATTTTTGCCCCTATATTCATAAGGGATATTGGTCTGTAGTTTTCTTATGCTATCTTTGTCTGGCTTTGGTATCAAGGTAATGCTAGCTTCATAAAAAGTGTTTCTTCCTCTCCCATTTTTTTGGAAGAGTGTGAGAAGAACTGGGGTCAATTCTTCTTAAATGTTTGGTAGAATTCATCAGTGAAGCCATCTGGTCCTGGACTTTTCTATGCTGAGAGATTTTTGCTACTGATTCCATTTTTTTTCTTTGTTATAGGTATTTTCAGATTTTTTACTTCTTCTGGGGGCAGTTTTTGTAGTTTGTGTGTTTCTAGGAATTGTCCATTTTATCTAGCTTATCTAATTTGTTGGCATACAATTGTTCATAGTACTCTCTTATAATCGTTTTTATTTCTGTAAGGTTAACAGCAATGTACCTGCTTTAATCCCTGACTTTAGTAATTTGCATCGTCTCTTTTTCTTAGTCTAGCTAAAAGTTTGTCAATTCTGTCGATTTTTAAAAATTTTTTATTTTATTATTAGTTTCAAGTATACAGTACATTTGTTAGACATTTATATAGTTTATAAAATGATCCCCCTAATTGCTCTTTCTCTTCACTAGCCATTACATTAATGCAAACTGCATTCCCTATGCCGTGCTCCTCATCCCCATGATCATCTATCAGATATTAATTTATACTTCTTTAACTCTTCACCCCATTCTCCCAGCCCCCACACCCCCTCCTCTCTGACCATTCCCAGATTGTTCTCTATATGTGTGAGTCTGTTTTTGATAGTTTGGTTTTTTTGTTTCTTAAATTCTGCATATAAGTGAGATCATATGGTATTTATCTTTCTCTGACTTATTTCATTCAGCATAATAACCTCTAGGTCCACCCATGTTGTTGTAAATGGTAAGATTTCATTTTTTTTAATGGCTGAGTAATATTCCATCGTATATATGAACCATAACTTCTTTATCCAACTGTCTGTTGATGGGCATTTAGGTTGCTTCCATATCTTGGCTATTGTAAATTGTGCTGCCATGAATATAGAGGTGCATAGATCTTTACGAATTATTGTTTTGGTTGTCTTTAGATAAATACCCAGAATTGCTGGGTCAAAAGGTATATCCATTTTTAATTATTTGAAAAACCTCCAGACTGTTTTCCATAGTTGCTGTACCAATTTGCAATCCCACCAAAAGTGTACGAGAGTTCCCTTTTCTCCACATTCTCACCAGCACTTGTTGTCCTTTGATTTATTGATGACAGCCATTCTGACAAGAGTGAGGTGTTATCTCATTGTGGTTTTAATTTGCATTTCTCTAATGATTAGTGACCTTGAGCATCTTTTCATATGTCTATTGGCCATCTGCATTTCCTCTTTGGAGAAATATCTCTTCAGATCTTCTGCCCATTTTTTAATTGGATTGTTTGAATAATGTTTATTTATTTTTTTCAAAGAATGAGCTTTTGGTTTTGTTGATTGTTCTTATTTCCTTCCTTCCTTCCTTCCTTCCTTCCTTCCTTCCTTCCTTCCTCCCTCACTCCCTCCCTCCCTCCCTCCTTCTTCCTTCCTTCTTCCTTCCCTTCCTTCCCTTCCTTCCTTCCTTCTTCCCTCACCTCCTTCGCTTTTTCTTTCTTTTTTTTTTTTTTAACACTTGTGAGCATTTAATGAACTTCCCTCCATGTGGTTTCAAGCTACCAGGACAAAGGCCCCCACAATACCCTTAATCTTCTCCTCAGCTCTTCTGCTGAAGAATTTGGCCTTCACGATTATAGGCTGCTTTGGGAGCTTTCCCTTTCCCAGAACTTTGTAGTCGCCCAATCACACCACATCAATGATAGGAGCAGCTCCTGTCTTGTTTTTGGCAGCATTTACCTGTGTCTACTCATGGACCAATGTCCACAGTTCATCAAGGCTGACAGTTGGGCAGAAGCTCTAGTTCCTCTTTAAGTGGTAATGCCTCATACCAACTTTCCCAAAGTAACTTGGGTGATATTTGTCAAAGTTGATCCTGTGGTGATGTATGCCACCAGCATTACCTCGGCCTCCCTGGTGCTTCCGGTGCTTGCTGATGCGGCGGTGGCCATGGCTCACGTGAAGGCCCTGAAGTTTCTGGGCCTTCCTCAGTCTGGATGGCATGTCCTCAGCTAAGACGAAAGAGCCCTATTGTTTTTCTATTCTTAATTTTCTTAATCTCTGTTCTAATCTTTATTCTTTATTCTTCTTTCCTTCTGCTAACTTTGGGTTTAGTTTGCTTTTTTTTTCCCCAGTTCCTTAAGATATAAATTTAGGTTTTATATTTAAGATCTTTCTTATTTAAACATAGGTGTTTATAGCTTTAAATTCTATTAGCACTGATTTTGTTCCATTCCATAACTTCTGGTATGTTGCTTTTTCATTTTAATTTATCTCAAAGTATATTCTAATTTCCTTTGTAATGGATCTTTGACCCATAGATTGTTTAAGATTATGTTGTTTAATTTCCATGCTATTCGTGAATTTCCCAGTTTTTCTTCTATTATTGATTTCTAGCACCATTTCATTGTGGATGGAGAGGATATATTGTGTAATTTAATCTTTTAAAATTTATTTAGACTTCTTCTATGGCCTAACAGATGATCTATCTTGGAAACTACTCCATGTACACTTAAGAAAAATCTGTATTCTGCTGTTTTGAGGTAGAATGTTCTATATACATATGTTAGGTTTAGTAGGTTATAGTTCTGTTCAAGTTCTCTGTTTCTTTATTGATCTTCTAATTGTTCTCTCCATTATTAAAAGTGGAGTATTGAAGTCTCTATTTTTGTAGAACTGTATTCTCCCTTCAATACTGTCACTGTTTACTTCATATATTTTGGGGCTCTGTTTAATGAGTATATGTTTATAATTGTTATATCTTCTTGATGAATTGACCTTTTATCAATATGTAATGACTTTTTCTGTTTCTTATAAGTTTTTGACTTAAAGACAATTTTTTCTGACATTAATTTTCCCCAGCACTTATTGGTTATTATACACATGGAACATATTTTTCTATTCTTTCATTGTTAACTTATTTGTGTCTTTGGATCAAAAGTGAGTCTCTTGTAGATAGCATATAGTTGGATAATTTTTTAAAAAATTCATTCTGTCAACCCCTCTGCCTTTTGTTTGGAGAGTTTTATTTATTTACATTTAAAATAATCAGTGATCAGGAAAGGCTTACTTCCGCCATTTCGCCACTTGTTTTCTATATGTCACATACCTTTTTTATTCATTTCATCCATGACTGGCCTATATTGTGCTGAATTGATTTTTTGTAGTGAACCATTTTGATTCCCTTCTCATTTCCTTTTCTCTATATGCTTTAGATATTTTCTTAGTGGTTACCATGGGGATTACAATTAACATCCTAAACTTATAATAATCTTGTATGAATTGATAACAGTTTAGCTTCAATAACATACAGAAACTGCTCCTATAAAGCTCAGTCCCTACCTTATGTTATTATTATTGTCACAAATTATACCTTTATACATCATGTGCTCATTAACACACTTGTAATGATTGTTTTATTCATGTGTGTGTTAATTCATATATATATTAAAAAAAGAGGAGTTACAGATAAAAAATACTATAATGCTGGCTTTTATATTTACCAGTGTAGTTACCTTTATCAGAGTTATTTATTTTTTGGTATGACTTCAAGTTACTGTGTAGTGTCCTTTTATTTCAGCCTAAAAGCCTCCTGTTAGCATTTCTTGTACGACAGGTCTACTAGTGACAAACTTCCTCAGCTTTTGTTTATCTGGGAATGTCTTAATTTTTCCTTCATTTTTGAAGAGTTTTGCCAGATATAGAATTCTTGGTTGATAGTTCCTTTTCTTTTTTTCTTTTTTCCTTTTTTTTTTTTAGCACTTTTAATATGTCGACCCACTGCTCTCTGGCCTCTATGATTTCTGATGAGAAACTGGTTGTTAATCTTATTAAAAATCACTTTTATGTGAAAAGTTGCTTTCCTTTTGCTAATGTCAAGATTTTCTCTGTCTTTGTCTTTGGACAATTTTATTATAATATGTCCCACTCTAGATCTCTTTGTATTTATCTTTCAACTATTTATATGTATAGATTTGTATCTTTATCAAATTTGAGAAGTTTTCAGCCATTATTTCTTCAATTATTTTTTCTCCCTTTCTCTTCTCCTTCTGAGACTGCCATCATGCATTTGTTGGAATATTTCATGATGTCCCACAAATTTCTAAGCTCATATTTCTTCATTCTCTTTTCTCTCTCCTCTTCAGACTGGATACTTTTCAACTGATCTACCTTTAATTTCTTCTGCCTGCTCAAATCTAAGAAATCCTCTAGTAAATTTTTCGTTTCTGTTACTATACTTTTCATCCCTAGACTGGTTCCTTTTTATATTTTCTATCTCTTTAATGATATTCTCTGTTTGTTGAGACATCGTCCTTCTGATTTCCTTTAGTTCTTTGTCCCTGGTTTCCTTTCCTGATTTAAAATCTTTGTCTAGTTAACCTACTGTTTGTGGTTCATCAAGGACCATTTCCATTAATTTATTCTGTGAACGGACCACACTGTCTTGTTCCTTTGCATATTTTATACTTTTTTTTTGTTGAAAATTGGACCTTTTGAATATTATGTTAACTCTGAAAATCAGATTACTCCCCCTCCTTGGGGTTTGTTTTTGTTGTTTGCTGTAGTCTGTAGCTATTTGTTTAGTGATTTTCCTAAACTACTTTTGTGAAGTCTGTCTTGTCATATGTGGTCTCTGAAGTCTCTGTTCCTTTAGCTTATGTCTAGCTAGTGTGTTGACAGGGATTTCCATGTGCCAGGAAATTGCAGATTGGTTCTGTGTTGAGGTACTCCTTCAACGCTAAGCTGGACTGTTTATAATGCCCCCTTTGCCTTCACTCCTTTCTTGTGCTGAGTCTAGAGTTCAGCCAAAGGTGAGAGCTTAAGGTTTTCTCATGTCTTTTATGCTCATGTGTTCTTCCCTAGGCATATGCATGGCTTTCTAAATTACTCAGTATATGCAGATGCTTCTGAATGCCCTAATTTCCTGAAGAAACTCTATTCCCAGGTTTTTCTCTCAGACTTTCAGTATGCTTATTGTTTGCCTCGACAATAATTTTTTGCCCCAGACGGCATGTTGTTCATTTGCCTTACAATGTTTTTAAAAAACACCTCCTGCATAGCCATTTTTCTGCTCTGAGTGATTTCCAAGTTAGGTGAAATAAAGGTAAGCACCCAGTGTCAGTTCTTCAGGTAGCCCACAGACAAGTTAGAATAGACAAACACAATTCTTTAAGGATAAAGTCTGTTCTACTCCTTCTGGAACCAGGGACCAGGGTCCCACACTGAGAACATGAGTTACCATCTTCAACATTTCTGCCAAAATGGGGAAAGGTGTGGGAGAAGGTCAAGTAAAATTACTGGAAAGCTTCCTGCCATCTTTTGGTCACCTCTTTCTTGATTCAGAATTTTCCTAGTGCTGCAAACTTTTGACTACTTTCCAGAGTTCTGACAAAGTTGATTCTGACAATTTTTACTTGATTTTTTTGGTGTTCCTGTGGAAGGACAAGCTCTTGGACCTACTTACTGCATAGTTTAATTTTTACATTTAGATCTCTGATTGATATGGAGTTTATCCTGGTATGCAGCATGAAGTATGGATTTAATTTTAATTTTGAATGATGATTCAGTTGTCTCAACTTCATTTATTAAAAAGTCTATCTTTCCCCCTAGTATTTTGAAATGCTAACTTCATCTATTTCTAGATTTAATATTTTGTTTGACTGATCTCTGTCTATTCAAATACCGATACCACACTGTTATTATAGAAGTTTTATAGAATGTTTTAAAATCTGGTAGAACTAGTACCCATTTGTTGCTCATCTTTTCAATGTTTTCTTGGCTATTCTTGCTTGTTTATTTCTCAGAATTGACTTTAGTGATATTTCTATGATTTTGAGTCAGCCTATGCAATTCAAAATTTTCAAGTTTACTTTTGTATATTTTTGGACTGCCTCTTTTAAATTTATTACTCATGTTCTAGGATGCATTGGAGTGGGTGCAGAGATAAGGGTACAAGATAAAAGTATTCCCCATACCTGCAGATACCTGCACTTGTGCTTCAGTGTGGCGCTGGCAGACTCTACTCAAGAATTCACTCACTTGACGCAGAGAAAGGGCATTATGAAGTGTTTCCAGGGGGTAGATGGTAGGCACCATGGAGCACCCTTCAAATCCTGTTAGAAAAGAGATGGGCAAAGTCAACATTATTCCTGCCAAATATACCCCACTGGCCAAGGAAGCATGGAGAGTCCCTGAGAGCCATCAGGAGAGTCCATGGCTTTTGGAATATGGGGCATCCAAGATTCTCAGGAGAGGGAACTCTTTAGATCCCCAACAGGAGTCTATTTTTGTCACCTCCAGATTTCCTAAAAAGTCTACCTGGTAAGGCCTCCTGGTGAATCAAATCACCTCTCATCCTACCTATGGAGAGCCTGCAATATCTCATGGAAAAATCAACAGAATCCAAATAGGGTAAGCACCTATATTGCTCTTGTAGTTTCTGGGGGAATAAAAAAATGTTCAGAGGTAAGGGGTGAAATTATAGGTCCAAATGAAGTAGGGAGGTCATGAAGCTGGGAGGAAACAGCAGATTTCGGGGATCATGTACAAGAGAACCAGACTAAGGGGGCATGGAATCTGAGAAGGGGTTCATGCAGATCTAGGATATGGGTAGAAAGGCTAGGATATTTGAAAGCAAGCTGGAGAACATGCAATACATATGGAGCTCAGCCCAGGAAAATCACATGCATGAACAAGCTAGGGGATGGAAGTTCTTTCTTGGTCATTTCCATCACATCAAAGGTTCTCCCTTCTGCTTTCATGGGAAGACCCCAAAGTTGCTAAGATTTCTCTATTCCATCAGGAAAATGAGGCAAATCCCCTAGAAATAAGAATAAATACTGATTCTCTGCTCTGAACCCAATAATTCCAATGTAGAGCCACCACTCTGGGTAGGGTGAAGGGTAAAATTAAATGTGTAACCCTAATCCCAGAGCCTGTTGATGAAAAAAATGTCCCTATTGGAGGATCAAGAAGCACATATCCCAACCACTTTTTCAGTCCCCAGTCTTTTCGATGTCTCCTCTACATCTCCTTAAAGGGAGTTAGGGTAGGCAAGACAGCAATATCTGTGCAAGACATAGCCTCTTGTTCACCAACGACTAAAACCTCAAAAGAATTATACTTGACCATTTTCTAACCTCTGGCCCTCATCTGCTTCAAGGATTCAATTGAGACCTCTCTGCTTCAATTTCCCCCTGTATTCTAGTGGCAGGACGGCAAGAGAGGTCCAGTCTCTAGCCCCTCAGAGTGGCTAGAAAAATGTTTGGATTTGAAGATGGTGCTGGAGGGTTATAGAGATAAGAACAGATTCCAAGGCAAGAGACTGTTCCTAAACTGAAAAGAATTGGGAATGGGTAACATTAGGAAGCAGTAAGGAAGGATGAGCAGCCAAAGCTACAGCTACCAGGCAGTCTGGTCCCAATCCCATCCAAGCAACTAAATGCAAGTCACATAACCTTAGGGTAAATGGGAGAAAAGGATAGGTGGACTCTCCTGCCAGAAGTGCAATAAGCAAAGCAGTCAGTCCCAGCCAGGGTAGTGGCAGCAGCCAGCTTGGTGGCAGGGGGTACCGTAGAGGCACTCGGGGTCATCCTGGCCTGAGCGCAGCCAGTTCCGGAAGAGGCGCAGGTGGTAGGAGCACTGGTGCAGGTGATGCGCCAGCGTGGCATCCAAGGAGACTGGCCGGCCCCCTGGGCAGTCAGAGGAAAAACTGCGCAGCAACCGGACCACAGGGTGCTGGTCATCCAGCAGCTCTGGAGGGAGTGGGGGTACCACGGCAGGAAGCACGAAGATAAAGAAAGAGAAGAGGGAAAGACAATGAGGGGGGCACTGACTGGCATAAGCATTACTGGGAATTGGAGCCACTCAGCTCCAAGGTGAGCTAAGAGAGAAGAAGAGATGGTCAGAGCCACTGGGCATCTCTTGGAGGGAAGAAGAGTGTTGGCATCACACAATGAATCTAAAAGAAGGGGCTAGTGAGACCTCATCATACAGCAAGGTCCTCCCCTTTCTCACTGAGCAAAATTAGGTCAGTGCTTGCAGAAAGAAGTCACATCATTCTCAAGGGGGGTGAGTTGGCAGTTCTGTGGCTTAGGAGCCTTGACTAGAGCTCCAGTATCCCTGATCATTCTTAGACAAACTCTAGTTAGGGCCTGCTTCTCAGACGAATGTACTTATGAGGTTAGGATAGGAATAAAAAGATTCAAAGTTATTCAGAGAAGATGGTCAAGAATGGTATAGAGTATCAAGATAAAGCATGAAGCTAAAAAGGCTCCTAAAGGCCAGGCCCTCTGAATCAGACTCTAAGATAACCATAGGAGGGGCCAGTGTTAGGCAGCTGGTATGAGAGACTGGCAGGAAACCAGATGTAGGAGTCCTTTAAAACAGAGCATGTCAAAAATGGAATCAATATGTGAAAATGCCAAAATTGACTGATCATCCTTTACTCTTATTCAAATATACAGATAAAAAATTGCATAAATCTTAGGACTTGGGAGACACTATATCCATTACAGAAGTCAAAAGTGAGATTCTTTTATATTTTCTTCCCACTGCTGGTGAATTTGTTCAGCTGGTGAGTAAAAAAGCTTCAATCTTGAACAACTTATTTTAGTTGCTTGGCAAATTTTGTGGATATATGTGATTCAGCCGCAAAAAGTTGAAGAGAGTGAAAAGCATGTGGAAAGGGTCATAAGAACAGCAGGGAAAAGATTTTGAGGAAGAGGTATGGGGTCCTAAGATCTGATGACGGGATATTGGTATACAGAAGGTAGGATTAAGGTAGCTGAGTGACGATGGCTGCTCAGAACTCTCAGACCAGAACTGGTTCCATAGGGTGATCCCAAGAAACTATGGTTTCCAGAGACCTTTGTTTGAATGTCAGGA
Organism: Pteropus medius; assembly: GCF_902729225.1. Classification (NCBI taxonomy): domain Eukaryota; kingdom Metazoa; phylum Chordata; class Mammalia; order Chiroptera; family Pteropodidae; genus Pteropus; species Pteropus medius. Next base: position 26,148,746 of record NW_024349801.1, on the reverse strand, counting down.
GAGGTTTCAGCTCTACCCAGGCAGTAACTGTACCAAAGGTCAGATAGGCAGTTGTGTGGGTCCCTAGAAAATAATGGGCTTGGCAAATCCAATGGGCATACTCTGACATTCTGGATAAGGGTGAGCCACACTCTCTTTCTCACTATATTAGTTTACTTTGGTGAGTTCAGTGTGTAGTTTAGTAATGGACCATATTTGTATACTTGATGTATTCGTAGGATATGACAGAAGTTCATCAGGAATAGAGTCAGTGATGGTCTGAGAGATGTTCTTCCACCAAAGCAAGGAGATAGCATTGCTTTGTCTTCTTCCCAAAGCCAAGTCCAGTTTCTCCAGCTGTTATTTCAAAGCCAGACATCATGGCAAGGAGATGGTGATGATGGGACTGTAGATTGACATACTGTTGTGACTAATCTGCCACAAGCAGTTGCTGGCAGCACATCCACTTTGTAATTGCTAGGTCGGTCAAGAAGATTTGACCATAGAGCCCTCATATTGTCCTGAGGGCCAAATTAAATCTAGATAATCTTCAGCAAGAGACATAATGGCTCCAAATTTCTCCTGATGCCAACAGGTCGATTCCAGATTCTGGCTTCTCAAGCACTATAGCCTCCAAGCTCAAGTACAAGAATAAAGGCCAGAAGACTTGTGAGGAAGTGTGCAGAGTGCTGGAGGAGATCTTGAATTTGTTCTCATGCACTATACCTGAATTGTCCTGGTCTTTCTACCTCTCCTTTTGGCAGAATTAATTCTCTTCTTCAACTGGTGAGGCTGCTAACCAAGGCTTCAGGGAACTAGAGAAATATAGGTCTGAGGATCTGCTTTATGAATTTGGATCTATTTTCCTAGAGCCTAAGAACTAGGAGATCTATGATTTAGCTCTGATTTCAGGGGCCCAAGTTCCTGATACTACATTTTATACCCTAAGTAACATGTCTCCTAAGTCCAAGTCCCAGGCTGTGGGGTTGGGGTTGGTAATGAGATTCTACTCTGGAGATAATTATGGCACATGAAGGCCAGAAGAGCTTGAAGCTAAATGTGCAGGTACAGCCATGCCACTATGAATGTGGAGCTTCTGTCACAAGCACAAATGGGAGCTGTGGTAGAGTTGGAGCTATAAACTGAACAAGTATAAGCTAGTCAACCTAGGAAGATTTCAGCAGTGCCCAGTGTATAGCCTGACAGGGCTAAAATCTAGCCGCTGCTACTGGCTGAGGAACAGGGGATCAGCATCTGGAGTTTTTTCCGTCCAGGAAGCCAGGCTAATTTTACCTCCCTTGGAGGGTCTTAGCTCTTGGATAGAAGAAAACCGTATCTAACAAAACTGGATTTATCCTGAAGACAAGACACAATACACAGAGAAACTAAAGCTATAAAGGATAAGACAGGGAGTAAGCCCTGGGCTCCCTGCCATACCATACAAAGAGACCACAGCCCTTTGGGTTTTAGTTTACATGGACCTCTAAACTCTCCCACCTTAGTGTGGGTAGACCCAGTTCTTCAGTATTCTCAAAACAGTATTCATTCCTAAGCTCTCCTAGAATCCCAACAGACATCTCAACTCTTCCTGTCAAGCTTCTCTGAGACAGCAGTGCCATAGGCAGGCTGGGGCTATATGGAAACCACATGTAAAAACTAGAGGTACAATTCTTTTTCCTTTACCTACTACCTCCTATTCCTTTCTTTCTCTCTTTTATCCCAGGTCAGTCTGGACTCCTGTTTTCTACGTCCAGGCCCTAGGTTAGTAGTAACATAAAGCAGATGTCAGGAGCACAAGAGCCACACCAAGTACACATAATGGTAGGAGATAGGAATATGGAAATGGGACTATATACTCAGGACCAATATCCTTATGGGTAGGCTTGGGAGCTGGGAACTGTGACATTGCTCCAGAGGGAAATAAACAAGTCATCCACTCCAACAAAAGAGCTGGAGAAAAAAATAGGAAGATCGAATTTATTACATAAGCTGAGGAGTAGGGGGGCGGGGGAAGAAGAAATGGGGATAATATAGGAATACTATTCTCTTCCTAAGAAGGAGAACCATCATCATATTTATACAAAGCCCAGCAGTCATGTGATAGGAAAGGGAGAGGTTTAATTAATGTTTTGGTGATGATGCTGAAAAAAGTGACACAATGGTGATGACAGTGACCATGGAAGTAAGACCCTGAGTTGCCACAGGCCGCAGCCAAGGTTAAGGTTTGGTTTGTCACAACGAGGGATATGTACCAAGAGGGACACTTAGTGAGTGTTTCATTCAGAGACAGCAGGGTGTTAACACAGTGGAAGGAGAGGCAAAGTCAGTGTCAGAACTCAGAGGTTAAGTGTCTGGAGGTGACATGGTAAGGATGAATGACGTTGAGTCAGAAGCAAACGTACCGTTAGTCGGATGCTTTGCAAATGACACAGAAAATCGTTTTACGGCCGGGACAAACAAGAACTCTGGGGAGAAAAGACATCATGGGGATTATACCCACCCCTGTCCCCACCCTCTGCTCTGGAATTTGCCAGCAATGCACCCTGTTCTTTACAGTTAGTATATGACCTTCTCCCACCCCCACCCTTAGAGTCCTGACTACCACATTTTCAATCTTTTCCTTTAGTATAATCTCCTCTTAGGAATCCATGTGTCATCTCTACCATGATACACCCCCACAAACAACCCTAATTTCACCACCACATCCTCTTTCTGATCATTTGGAAAAAAAATCCGTAGAAACTTTCATCCCTTCCCCGACTCTTTCCATATGATTTTTCCTGCCTTGGCTGAGCAACTTCCCATCCCTGATTTCCTAGACTTTAATCAAGGCCCCACTGCATTCTTCCTGATCATGGCTCCTCCTTGTTGGTCCTTACCCCTACAGATCAGAATCCAGGAAAGAATACAAAGGTGAAGTAAATTGATGTAGCAGGGCTGTATGTGGGAGATTATGAAGGAATAAGCATAAATAAGTAGTATTTGTATGGTGAAGGAGAATGCAAATGGAGGGGTGAATGGGGTCTTGGTTCCTTTTCCCCTCTATAACTGATGAAGAAAACTTGTTATATGGCCAGTGTCAGTGCCATCTTAAGTATGAATAGTTCTTGAGCTGTGTTCTGGCTGGGAAACAAATGAAGAAAAGAGCTTCCCCCCAAAACCCACCCACATACCATCTCGATGTTTCAGACTGGCAGATGGTAGCTTTTTGCCATGGCTGCGGGCGTAGTCCTGAAGATTCGGGGCACTGGAGGAGCCACCCAGCACTGTGGTGCTGAATAGCCCTGTGCACTGTGAGCCTGCAAGGCCGGGAGTACATTAGTAGCCACACAAAGCTGCAGGAACACACAACTTCACATGACAACATCAAGACACACACACACACACACACACACACACACACACACACACACACAGCCATTCAGAACCACCATCATGTTGCCATTGCACATAACCACAAACAGCTTCCACTATTGCTCATAGCTATACTGGGCAAGCAAAGTATTCTCCTTAAGATCTATATGGCAGCTACAACAGGCCACTACAAATGCAGAGTTAGTGATATTAAGGGACTCAAAGCTACTGAAAGGGATAGACTATGTTCTCCATGTGGCTCTCTGGAATGCTAAAATAATACATACTCCCTCTAGATCTCCCTAGATTTGATTCAGTGCTCCATATCCTAGATATATGGTTTGAAGAACCCAGAAATCTAGTCCTTTATAGGTTTAAAAGGAAAAAAACTTTGATTGAAACTAGAGACTAAGTTTTGAGCACTCAGCTCAAAACCTAAGTTCTCATAAGTTCTAATTCCTCCTAAGTTTTTCATTCAACATTCCTTCCTTTCTATCTCCCTTCAGGCCTTTTTTCCTTTCCCAAGAAAGAAAGTATAAGACTCATTGAATTTTTAAACCTGGAAGTGATTTAAAAAATCATCTAGTTCAACCTTTATTTCATTTTAGAAATAAAGAAACTGAGATTCAAAAGGGATCTCATTTGCTCAAAGTCATGTAGTTTGTTAGGAGCTAAGCTGGAGTAGAATCCAGGTCTCCTGACTCTGAGGGTCAAGTATGTTCAGTTAGAAAATAAACGATTATTTTTTTCATCAAGAAAAACAGGTTATTGTTTTGAAGTGAAGATGGACACAAATTGAAAGGCAAGTGAAGTCAGGTGATTACATGTAGAGCATGCCTACTGTGTGCTGAGTGCCCTACTAAGGAGAAAGACTTTGTGAGCAGAAAACAACAAAAAAGACCTGTTTCTTCCACTCTCAAAAGTTTATTGTCTTGTTAGCCCATGCTCAAAGTCAAATGCCTACACACATAAGTTCAAAGAAAGCAAAGAGAACTCTATTGCCAGAGAGATAAATAAAACTTGAAAAATCTCTGAAGCCAATAAATCAAGCCAGTCACTGTTTCAAATATTTGATTAAGAATAGGGTTGGGACTTCACAGTCCTCTCTCCTACTATAGCTCATGAAGACAGAGAGGGAAAGAAGAGACAAGATTGACACCAAGTTTGTGGGATTTGCCCTTCTACTTCCAAATCTACTTAGCCAAGACCCTGGGTTTGACGTTGGAACTTAAAATTCATAAGGGAATGAATGAATGAATGAATGAATGAATGAATAAAAATAAAATAAAATTCGTAAGAGAGATGAATAAAGTCAAGAGGAGGTCAGTTTCCTTTGAACCCACAAAGAAGGGGCCATGGTTTCAAGGGTCCCAGCATTTCAGGGTCACCACAGAAATCAGTACATTCAGGTAGCAGATAATCTCCACCCTGAAATTCAGGGCCACTATTCTACGCAGCAACTTCTACCTTTCATGCTCAAAGTGGTCGTAGAACAGGGTTTCAGAGAGTAATAAGGGATGCTAAATATGTCTGTACTTCTTCAGAGCAGCTAATACTAGCTGGTTCTATTCCAGACCACCCAAGCTTTATTCTACATTTACTTCCTCTACTAAATAATTTTCTGGTGCAGTCTTGCCAACCTTTCCCTGTCTAATCCTCGGACCATCACAGAGGGTAGGTAGTCTTTACTTTACCACCACCATCTGTCAACTACTATGGCCATACCTCTGCCTTCTTCTTCACAGCACTTCCATTTAACTGGGCCAGACCCAGCTATCCTCTTTTCCAGCCTACCTGAAACCTTCTCTTTACTGGGATTCTGGGACGAGAAGTTCACATCACAAACCTATACATTTGTCATTTATTTTTATGCCGCAAACCACCTACCTCATTTCAGAGATCTAGAAGGCAACCTACTCCTATAAAATTAGCCTGGAAAATTACCAAAACCTTCTCCCTCTTCTGGTCCAAATACTGACCATTCTAGGGCCAAAAAATTGGGTGCCAAGGACAAAGGTAATGGAAAAATTAAAGGAGCTAAATGGAAAGAATAATAGGGCAAGATAGAGACAGGGGACTAAGTCCAGATCCCACACAATTGTCTCTAACTGCCAGTTCTAGTTACTGGCTCACAAGGCACTTTGTTAAAAGATAGCCCCACCCAAGGACCACTCCCGCTTCCAAAGAATACAATACCCTCTGAGGCTTGGTCCTTCCTGTAGTCTGTGTTCTTAGGAAAGGTTGAATGATGTTCTCCACCCCTCTCCAGGAATCAAAAAAAATCAAGAGACATCCCCTCAAAGTCCTGAGAGAAGTCTCTGCCACTATACCAGTCTCAGATTTGTCCCTCAATTTTCAGGAAGGAAGGAAAAAAATTACAGGATTAGGAGAGGGTGAAGGAGAGGCAAGGAAGTAGGAGGGGCCAGAGTGGGGATGTAATAAACAGGTCTCAGAGAAAGACACGGCACAAATTCTCTAAATGAGGAATATGACACTTACGGGGGTCACGAGTACTTCTATTTATAGCTCTGTCTGTGATAACTCTGAAGATTCAGAGTCTCCATGGCCCCTTAAGGTCTGGGCTAGACTGGAGGGATAGATAAGGAATGAGGGGGGAAGCTAGAAAATGCCCTTCAGTCAAAGAAATAGGGGTTGGTATAGAAAACCAGAATACAAACACCTTCCTGGAATGGAAGCAATCATCTGAGATCAAAGTTCACACCTAAATATGGCTTTTCCCAATTTATCCTCCCTATCCCCACCAGACAATTCCATAGACTGCATAACCCCAATTCCCACAATAAAACTCTGAAGAACAGACAGACGCTCCTCCCAAAAACAGGTGAGAGATGCTGGAAAACCATACCTAGGCCACTCTGCTTCATCTCTGTTGGTGGCCGTGAAGATGAAAAGAGCCGGTAGCCACCAGGCCTTGAGGATGAAGTCTCAGAAAGCACCTGGAGAAAAAGGACTGTATATTACCATTTTGCCACTTCAACCCAAAGTCTAAAACCCAAGTCCCGAATTGCCCCTACAAAGCCAAGCAATGTCAGAAAGTTTGGAAGAACCAACGGATTTTTATGGGAGAAGAAGAAAAGGGAATAAAAAGTGTACTTTGCAGAGGGAACTGTCCAGAGAATCCTTTCTATACTAGAAAGCACTTCTATTTCCAAGATGCCTGTCTCCACAGCCCTCCCACCCTAAATATGAGAAATCATTATTCAACCATTCTCAATTCACAGCAGAACAGGGTTCTTTAATCTTATCTATCCCTCTGCAGGACTTAGAGAACCAATCACAATAGTTCAGCCACAGTAAGAAGTAAAGTCTGGCACACTCTCTCTTCTTTCCATGGGACAACTGTGGCTAGGGCAACTATACTCAGTTTCTTATCTGAACCAAGAAGCCCTCTTGGCCACTCCTGGAGACATAAAATGGATTTATAAATAGCCCAAAGAATTCAATCATACAACCCCAACATACATACACAGCGTCCCAAGTCCCAAAAGGCAAAGGCAGAGGCAGAAAAGGAAGACTAGGTAGGGAGGGACACCTGTGTGCAGGATGCCAGGTGAGTGGTGGACACAGCCCGGGGCTGTAGGCCGATGGCTGGGGAAGGCCGAGGGAGGTCTCCTGACCTCCGGCGGCGCCGTCCCCGCAAGGGGATCAGGTCCAGGTTCCCCGTGCACTGCATGTTCATGACCTGCAATCAGACCGGGTGGAAAGCCGGTCATGGCTCCTTTAACCCCCCAGGCTCCCAAAAGCCCCAATGCCCATTGGGCAGACCTAATTATAGGGATGGAGAGAATGATAGCCTAGGGCTCAGCTGCTATGAAGGTCACAGCTTTTGTATTCTAAAACAGTCCAAAGAATAAGATGACAAGAGGAGAAGAAGGGATGGGGATAAGATTGCCAATGCCTATATTTATAGAAGGAGGAGAATAAATATTAATATTAAAAGGCTGTGTGACCAAGGAGAACAGACAAGATTTTCTTGCAAATCTAAGGAGCACATCTTATAAAACAATCATCCTGGATGAGCCGTGACATAGCAGCACTAGTAACTGAAAAGAAGGAATGTGATTATAACAGGAAGCTTCCTGGAGGCCTGAAAAAAAGAAGGCAGTCTCATCAAGTCTGAGATGCAGAGAGAGCTCTGCCTTTCCTATGTCTCTTGACTGCTTAAAGCAGAAGGAAAAAGGGGGTCATGTACAACAGTGCCAGAGAGACTGGCAGACCACATGAATGGGGAATACATTTAGATGTGGAGGAGCAGTTTATTAATGGAAGATTATGTCACTCTAGCCATCTGATCTATTCACGTGAGTCTAAAGGTTACTAGTGTACTATGTATACTAAGTTAATGCTTCAAAGAGAAAATGATGTATACCCCACCTAAAGAAACTGAGTATTCACAACTTCAAATCCACCTTAAAATCATCAGGAAGAAAAGGATGAGTTCAGAATAGAGACTGTAGTTTGTCTTCTTAGGTTTCTCCAAAATGTTAACTGCAAATCTCTGGCTGAACCTATGTAAGATAGCTATAGATTCTTCTGAGATATTTTTAAAATGGAAAGACCAATGCCTTTAAGACAAAGCTGGCACAGAGCCAGGTAAACAGATCTATCAATCAAAGCAGGACCCAAATCATCCAGTCAGACTGGAATAAATTATGGGGTCAAAAAGAGTATCATTGGGCCAAAGACGGAAAGACTCTCTCCAGGAAAAAAGACCAAAACAAAAATCTCAGGACAGTTAGCTGGACATGATGTGAGATTTACAACAGTTCCATCCTCTAGGCTAGAGAACTAGAACCAGGACTAGAGACAAACTCCTCCAAGAACAGCAGAATACAGCCCCAAGCCGATAAACCAGTTTATCAGAGAGACTTTCAGACTTGATTCCCTTTTAAGATGAGGGTATAGATAACCCTAAAGGAATTAAAGTGCCACATATTTGCTCCTGTCTGAGGTATAATTTTTATAAGGCAACACAGAGATGGAGAGGGCCTGGCCTTTAACATCAATTGAATTGCTATCATAGTTACTATTTACGAAGCAGCTATATGATGGATATTACTTGCATTTTACAGATGAAAAAAAGTGAGGCTTGGAGAAGTTTCCTGTTCAAGGTCACACAGCTTCTAAGTACCAGATTGGGATTTTAGCCCAGAATTCAAGCTGTTTCTACTATGTTTCCTTTTAAAGAATTGCCTTTTCTAATTCATCCAGAGGCCTCCTCCTCAATCTCATCTCTTAAAATCTTTCTCTGTCAGGCACCTCTCAATGGAATCTCTTTAATCTCAGAAGTAGCAACCAGCTTAAAGGAGTTTTATTTTGAAAGAAGAATTAAGTAAAACATATCTATCAGGGGTAGAAAGACTCTGCTTAAGGTCCCAAGAATCCCTCCCATCTCACAAGGGGATTCAGAGGCTTCATGGATATTGTCCTATGAGCATTTTCATTGCTTCTTTCTCTCAAGCCCCTCCCATTACCTCCATGGAGCCGGCTTTTCTGTTACGAATGAGGGGTGATCTCCTTGGGAGGCCAGGGCCCTCAGAGGGCTGGGGTGAAGTCTGCAGGGCCCGGTCTGGCTCATCTGATGCCTTCCCCGGGCACAGGTTCTCCATGCTGCCTTGGTCTGTTTTCATCTCATTCTATCCAATAACAGGCACAGATAGAAGAGGTGTTAATGGCCTCCAGCTTCCTAATCCCAGACTTCCCAACCCTTTTACTTCCCTGTACTGTTTCCAAGTTTCCCACCACTTGATTCCTAAATCCTCCAGTCCAAAATCTCAGCACTCTGATCCACCTCGGAAGAAGCCGGACGGAATCCATAGCCAGTTGGGGCACTGCCTTCTTCCTCGACACCTTTCACTCCAGGGCTAAAGTGCAGCTCCACATGGAATCGCTCCTCTGATAAGGGATCCTATGGGGGCATCAACAGATGAAGGGGCAGTTGGAGGAGCTGGATATGGTGGTGGGAGACCAGGCAGGGACAATAGAGAGGAACTCAAGAGGCTATAAACTCCTAGGGCAGAGGTTTCAGCATCTAATCCCACTCTAAGGCTGATCTATGATAGCTTCCCTTTAACTATAGGCGAGTGTTCCAGAATCCTCATTCCCTCACCTCTACTGTTTGCGATTCACTGCTCCACATGACTTTCCATCTTCTACTTCTACAACCCTCCCAATCCATCTTCCACAATAATTCAGCTTTGCTACAGTGCATATAGCAGCACATTTGAAGATATCCTTGTGGAGCCTTATGTATAACAATGTTTGAAGGAAAAAAAACTCAGTATAACATTGTCCCCAATTCCATTCTATGGTATCTCTAGGACTCAACACCATCCCAAAACACCTTTTCTGATCCAGGAGGAACCTCCTAGATGCTCTGTGTCAGGCTGTGCCTAGGTGCCACACCTAGCTGGATTCTATAAATTCTAAGGATAAGAAAGTTCTTTACTAAAAGGAGATAGAGGAGAAAGAAGGGGCCCTCTCCTCATCCCACCCTGTTAGCTCCTCACCCGTGTGTTGTCCTCATAAAGCATGATAACAATCTGGGTCATGTAGTTGAGCTCTGAGATGGCACTAAGATAATTCAAAGCTCGCTGCCATTGTGCATCCTGGGTCTCCTACCGAACACAAACAGAGGTAAGCCAATGCCCAGGGACAAGGGAGTTGGGGAATGGGCAGGGAGACAAGTTGAACAGAGAAAGCTTGCAGTAAAAAAGAAGCATGAGGAAGAGAGTAAAAGAATGCTGGGAAAGATGTTCATGGGCTGAAGGAAGAAGTAGGATCCTTACATCAAGAAGTCCCCCATAACGGAAGACACTGAGTAGGGAGTGGACGTGGCTTTCACTGGTGAAATAGAGACGTGTTCGAACGTGGCGGCCTGGGGAGAGCACTCCTCGAGAGTACCTGAGATAATAGCTAAGTCACTCATACTGCCGGATAATCCTCTTCCCACCCTGCCACAAACTCCTTCCTCCCATCTCAAAAACTTCTCCTCTCCTTTCCATCCCAGGATCCCTTCTATTCTTGGTTCCCCAAGCTGTCCCAGTCTGGATTCCCCCAAGGGCTCCCTGACATGCCCCTCCCTCCATCCAGCACCCCTCCCAGCCCTCCCTCACAGGGGATGCAGCTTGTTGACAGACTCATCCTCGTGGGTTCTCTGCAGGTCAAGTAGTATCTTCCGCAACAGTGGAAGACAGAAGCCCACGGCAATTTCCAGTTTCTCCTCCCGACTGATCCCGTACTCCTAGAGGCCATAGGCCAGGAATAAGTACCTCAGTGAATCTTGTTTTCCTCTTGCCTCATATTCCCAGGCCCAAGATCCTGCTTATTTTCACCTCAGGTCTATCTAGGGCTTCTTTCATATCCACCACATTTCTCCTCTCCAGGTTTCTCCTCAGTTAGTCTCTTGTACTTACTCAGAGCCAGGGTGGACCCTGAGAATTGTAGCAACTCAGCTTATTCCTCCTCTAAGTTTCCTTCCCCTGGTTCCCATGCCATCCCACCTTTCTGCCTTTTCTCTCCTTCCTTACCCAATACCCCTATCCCCAGGCTTGATTCCTTATATGAGACACACCTGGGGAATGACCACATCAGCCAATGCCTTAGAGAGACGTAGCAACTCTGCTGTTCCTTGAAGTCCCAGACTCGCATTGTGCTGCACATCATACTTGACACAGTCATAGATGTCAGGGATCTTACTGATATCATAGCGCCCACTCTTCTGTCGAAAGTCACGCTCCAGCTTGCTCCAACGCTGTAACATTAGTTCTAGTGTTTCACTGTGGTAGAGTTGCAGGTCTGGAAAGAGGACGGACAGTCAGAGAAGCCAAGATTTTACCTCTAACAAAAGACCCTAAAAAATCTAAAGTAGAACCAGAGAGATGAGGATGCCTTGTCTCAGACATTTAGGAGAAGACACAGGTATGTCTGAGGAACCCACCCATATCTGAAACCTTGAAAGGAAGATAGTATTCATACCCACCTACAGACTTAGGGTCCTGCATCCGTTCCCGGATCTGGTGAGTGAGGTTTTCAATCAGGGCAAATACCTGATCACAGACCTTCACAGGATTCTGGATGACAGCCATGGAGTTGAGTAGGGAAGTGCTTCCAGTAGGAGCCAGCTATGGGGAATAGAGAGATGAAAAGCAAGATAAGCTCAGTGCCAAGTGCCCATTCCTCTGAGCTTATTATAGAGACTGCCAGCAAATAAGATGTTTGTTGGTTCACTCCAGGGAGCACTCTTTGACTACTGAGCATACCGGCAGTTCTAGGGCCGTCAGATGAGAGGAGTGCTCTAGCACACTGTCATCTAAGATAGGTTGATCTTAAAAGTCTTGGAGTCTAGAGGAAATAAAACAGACCTAGGTTCTTTTCTTGAGGGTTCTAAAAAACACATGGAGAATACTGGGGAATAAAGATTAAACTAAAATCCCCCCAAATCTTCACAGAATGTTTTTATGAGTGGTTAACAGAAATAATATTATCTTATTCCTCTAAAAAAGATGGTAGTCTGAACCTAGAGTAGAGATGCTGCCTCAGAACTACGTTCCAACTCAAGCTTTTAGGACAGTAACAGTCAATGAAGAATGTGGAGGGGGGTAGAAGACTGAGGGTAGAACGCATGCATTCTACTTAGGTCCTCACAAGTTCCATTCTTATTAGCAAAAGGAAGCAAGCAAGAAAGGAAAGGTGCCTTAGCTTTTCTGGATTTGCAATTGAGCAATGGATTAAAAAATAAGGGAGCAAGGTCCTGCCCTTCTTAAGTCCCGTTCAGAGAAGGACACAGAAAAACCCATTCTCTAGACAATGTGCTCAGCTATTTAGTTCATTTAAGAATCTATAAGAAAAGGTTACACAACAGTGTGAATATACTTAATGCCACTTGAACTCTACCCTTAAAAGTGTTTAAAGTGATACTACGATTTAAAGAATATAATTTTTTTTTAAAAAGAGTCTATCAGAAATGAGCTATCAGTGGTAGGATGATGAAAAATCATTGTCTAGCATATGATCCCCAGTCAATAGTGGCCTGGATACACAGGAAAAGAATGACATTGGGTAACAGCATCCACTGTGATTAATACTATGAGGCAATGTACTGCAGTGGCTGACAGCCTGGCTCTTGGGTTAGACTCCTTGGGTTCATACTAGATGGATGACCTTGGAAAGGTTGCTTAAATTCTTTTGAACTTAGGTTTCCTCATCTGTAAAATGGGGGAAAGTAGTACAGGTCCACAGTTCTTATGGTAGATTAAAGACAGCCATTAATTCTCTGTCACCTTCCCCTTCCCTTGAATCGAGGCTGGCCCTGTGACTGCTTAACCAATAAAAAAAATAACAAAGCTATGTTGTGCTAATTCTGGGCTTATGCTTTTAAAAAGTTTGGAAGCTTCTGCTTTGGTGGAGTCGTAAGCTGCCATTTAAGAAGTCTGGCTACCATGCTAGAGAAACCACATGGAGAAAACATGTAGAGAGAAGAAACCCTGAGCCTTCAGGGAGAGTGTGAAGAGAGAGCCCAGCCATTCCAGCACCCCAGTTGAGCCTCCAGATGGTTCCAGCTCCAACATCTGGAAAACATCTGGGCAGTTTTAGGAGAGACCCCAAGAAAGACCAGTTCAGCTTAGAAATATAAGCTCAAAAAAAAAAAAAAGAAAGAAATGGTGAGTGTTTTAAGTTACTGAGTTTAGGGGTAGTTTTTTATGCAGCAATAGATACCTGAAACATTCTTTCATTCAAAATCCTTAAGACCAGTCTGAATTTTTTAGCCTTGAGAAAGTTAAGACAGTGTATATGCCCAATGTTATATAATGCCTCTAACTGGGCCTAGGGCGTAACAAAACACATTTATATTCATGCAGCAAAATGTATGATTATTTACACTGAATGGGATAAACAGGGATTAGAAACAGTTTTGACATGTCAGATTTTGCTGCCAAATAAATCTTAGTGCCAAATCTATAAAAATCTTTTTGATTTTTCAAATTGTGGCTAAGAAATTATGGACCCATACTCATCTCAAAGGGTAAGGATTAAATGACATAATGTACGGAAAGCACATAAAACAGTACCTGGCACATGGTAAATACCATTATCGATCACTATTATTTAGAATTCTAGGGATTTGGGATAAGAGGTATATTGGGCACAAATATAGGGAGAGCCTCACCTTATCATAATCCTCAGGGCCAAAGGGTGCATCCTGCTGCAAAATATGGTGCAGTCGAGCCTTCACCCGGTGCTGACAGCTGCTCAGGGAATCCCCATCACTGTCCAGGAGACCATTCATATTGGCGCTCTTCACCATTTGTACCAAAATGGGTGTCAGCTCCCCTTCTAGAGCCAGAAGGCCCTAGAAGGGAAGAACAAAGTCTATTAGTTTTCCTTACAGTCTAGGGTAGTCCCCCGCAGGCCTAGATGGTCTCAGAGATCAAATAAGAGCTGGCTTAGTGAACTGGGGTCTAGGTCAAGGGGCCTACCCTCACTAATTATTCTCAGCTCATTCTTAGTAATACAGAATGGGAGCAAACACAAGAAGAAATTGATCCGAGTCAGCACACAAACACTCTAAAATTTCTCAGATAATTTTCCAAACTCTCCGCTTCTCTACCTAAAGGAAGCTGAGACTGTGGGAGAACTCTAGTGCGCACCTTGGCAAAGGCAGCAGCCGTCATCTGGACACGGCCCTCATCAGAGGCATAGATCTTGAGATCATGACGGAAAGTGCTATGGAGACGAAGCAGCCCACATCCTGGGAAGCCAGCATAGTCACCTGGGGGCAAAGGGGAGGACCAGCAATGCATGCTATACAGACCCACACAGAAGAATGCTCATTCCCCTCTTTAACTTCCCCGTTGCCTCAGTCTCTTCATTTCCCCAACTTATCCTCTAATCATCCTATCCCAACCCTGCTAGGTATTTACAACTCAAAACACTCACCTTGTCCTCCAGGGTACATGCAGCGAAAAGCTCGCCCCAGCTCCTCAGCCTGAACACGGCCAGCGGGAGTCAGTTCTCCACCCCACTTCAGTACCAGCAAAAGAGATGGACCCAGAGCCTTCGGCTGTGGATCTGTAGGAATAAAGGGCAGTAAATAGGTCTAGATCTGAAGAAAATACTGGGGACATCTAAATGTTAGATCTTTTGAGGAGCCCAGAATGGTAATCTGGGATAAAAGGTCATCTAAGAGTTCAAGAACAAGAGATCTGAATGGTAATGGGAAGAGAATATTATATCTCACCTTGCCCCTCATTAGAAGCTTTTACTTCATGAGGGTAGTAAGTCAACTGCACCTTCCGGTTGATGCCTGAGAAGTGACCATACCTGCAGGATAAACCCACAGTTTACTTTCTATCCCAGTCTCCAATTCTCACTGTTATTGGCTCTTTTTTCCTATCCCCTTTCTCACATCTCCAGCACAGACTTCAGCTGCTCTAGTTTCCCAGTCTTCTCCTCGATCTCACCACCTGGTTCCTTTTCCAGTTCAGCCAATAGCAGCCTTGTGATGTCCAGCACCTCCTGGAGGACATAACAGAGTACCCGCACAAGAGGTCAAGTCCTGGCCAGTGTTACCCTTTCATCCTGGTCTCTCAAGGCCCCCAATCCCATATCCTCTATCTTTCCCAAAGCATTATTCCTCCCAGCCAGATTCACTATCTTACCTGGAGCTGCTCAGGCCGCTTTAGTTTTAATTTCCCCGTCTTATAGCCACCATGTTTTTCAAATAGACTAAAAAACCTGAAGAAATAAAGAGAAGCTTCGTATGGGGTGAGATGGTCAAAGCCTCGGGGACCTGCCCCCTTCCCATCTCCCTCACAAAAACCTATTTGTCTAAATTAGAACACTGTTCCTACCTTGGATGGGTCACTTCCATCTTCATCTTCTGCTTGGGGGTACGATCCCCATGACGGATAATGGCAATGACACAACGAAGTTCCATCCTAAGATAAGAAATGCTTTGAGAGCCTCTCCCCAATTCCATCCCATGCCACCTCCCATCATTTCATCTTCCTTGACATGTCAAAGAACAGAGGAAAAACCATCTGAGATTAGGATTACAGGTAGGGTCAGGAAACTGCCTAGGAGGCCCAGGCTCCATTCGTCAGAACACACAGGGTCAGGAAGTAGCCACTGGTCTGACTTAGATCCCTTAAGTAGGTACTCCAGATTTTTTACTTTTGCTCACATAGTGCCAGATGTGGTAGGGACAATGGGAATGTCCTCAGCCTCTGTAGGGATGGACCATGGGATCTGGAACTGTGGGGCAAGTTCCCGCATTATGGTGTTCCTAGAAGGAGAAACATTAAGAAGCTGTGTGGAAATGAATGTATCAATGAAGCTCACAAAACCTAGCATGTTGTAGAAGAATACATTAATATACAGTCTGAAAACATGCAAAAAAGACATCCTTAGATTTGCAGTAAAAATATTAATAAATGTATGGGAAGGACAAACACCAAATTAAGAATTGTGGTAACTTATGGGTGGGAGAGAAGGGGATGTAATTAGCAAGGATTATGGAGGGGCTTCAACTCTATTCCTAATACTTTTTTTAAGCTCAATGGTGAATACATGGATACTCACCATATTTATCATTTCTTACACATTCTTGAATGTTTGTAAAACATTATTACGGTACAATCACATTTAGTACAATAAATATAGTTTGTTTATACATGACAGAAAAAGACAGACTGTTACATCTAAGACTGTTAACAGTAATTACCTCTGGGGGGTGCAGTGTTGGGAAGGCAAGAGGGCTAAGGAGCCCTTTCTCTAATTTCCTTTTTCACTTTAAAATCATTTTTACAATATTTAAATTAGAGTAAAAGCTTTCCAACTCTCTTCTCAAAGCCCATTCTCTCCAGCCCATACCACTGTGTCCCTTACCCCAGAATCTTAGCACAGTCATCGTAGTATTTCATCGAATTCTTGACAAAACTGAAGCCATTGACATCACACACAAAGGAGTGACCGTTGGCACGAAGAAGGTCAAAACCGCAAACTGTTTGCTGCAGGAGGAAAGAGGCAAGATGAGACCAAGAGAGTCACTCTTTCTTCCCAGACCCCTCCTCCTGTCTCTCTCCCTCATTCACAGCACCCTCATCCATGGGACTTCGTCTACCTTAAAAGCTACACAGACTTTCCTGGCCACCAGCTTTTCCATGGCGGTCAGCATGACGGGATATCGAATCTCTTTCCCTTCACTGTCTCGTTCGACCTTCCCATCCAAAGCTGGAGATTTTCTGGCTTCAGCATGAGCATAATCTGGCCCCACTGTATACACCTGCAGGTACATAGCATCACTGAGTATGCCCACAGCTCACCCTGCATTTAAGGAGACAATATGAGCACTAGGTCTGTAGACTAAGATTTGGAGTAAAACAAAAACAAAAACAAAACCTCCCTGAGTATTAAGAACAAGGAGACTGACATTTTTCTTACTGAGCCTTACTGAAATATGATTATGAAGGTTTCTCCTTGAGACTCAGGCACTACTGTCTAGTCTTTACTAAGAAATAACTTACCAAAATTATATGCTCTTCCATGTCACCCTTGCCCTTGCTCTGATAGAGACAATGGAAATATCTACTACTTCACTTGTTATCTCCACCTTAATATGAAAGCCACTCATATTCACACTTTATTTTCTGTGACCCCTCCATACGTTTCCATTTGCTCCCCAAGCACCCAATCCCACCCAGACATTTTTAACCTCTTAAATCCCTGTATCCACCATAACCTTGACATCTGTGCCATCTGTTGGCATAAACTCCTCATAGATGTACGACCCTGTCTTTCGGACACTGCTCTCAGGAGAGTAAACACTGCTCCGGCTGCCAATCTTCAGAAGGAAAAGGAAGAGAAAAAGAATGTTGCTTCTACTTTTGTCTCCACATCCTCCAGCTTCCCTTCCCACATCTTCATTCTTGTTCTTCTACCTCTCTAACTCCCCAAATGCTCAAATGTCACCCATACCTTACGGAAGAGACGCTGGCTTCCTCCTCCAGCTGAGCTGGGGTAGTAGATGTAAACATTGTGGTCCTCTGCACTCACTGGCTTCTCCACAAAAGGCTTGGGAAAGACAGCTCCATTTACCTCCACCTGGTCTTCACCTTCTATCAGGTTGCACTCTGAAAGGCGGGTGTCCAGTCATGCCTAGGGCCTAGAGTCGTAGAATACTTCCAATTCCCATTTCTCCAAATTTTAATCTCTATAACCTTCAAAATTTTATGAACAAATCTTGGGAATAAATATGGTAATACCTACATGGTATACAGATATTATAATATCTATATAAGATTTCCAAGGCTCTGTCCAAAGACCCATGGCTATAACTCTACCCATACTCTAATAACCACAGGCTCACTTAGATAGGTGATACATAGGAGCTGTCTAGAGGATGGAGAACTTGACTAAGTCAGAGAACGCAAGGCAGGGTAGGACAAGGCCAGGTACTCACCCTCAGGCCGGGCAGGGTCACGGTTGAGCACAGCGTATCGAGGCAGATCAATACCTTCCTCCTGCAGGATCCGGTACACCTCCCTCCTATCACCCCCCAAAATAAATTAGCTGGGAGAAGTGAGGGATGGTGACTATGAGGAGAGGCTAGGGATTTTATTTGCTCAGGAATTGGGAGATACAGGGTGTAGAACTAAAGAGGGTATGATACAGAAATTAAGCATATCTGTTTGATTCTGCCCCTCTCAGAGTTGGTTCTCTAAACAGGCATAATCTC
Organism: Pteropus medius; assembly: GCF_902729225.1. Classification (NCBI taxonomy): domain Eukaryota; kingdom Metazoa; phylum Chordata; class Mammalia; order Chiroptera; family Pteropodidae; genus Pteropus; species Pteropus medius. Next base: position 26,130,655 of record NW_024349801.1, on the reverse strand, counting down.
AGGATCACCCATCCCACCAGTCAGCAGAAAATTATACCTATCCTGGATGTAATACTGCATTGCCAGGTCATTGATAAGAAAGGGGTTTCGAAGCTTGGAGTAAGCAACAGCTTTGTCCAGAGGAAAGCCTGGGATGGAGAAAAGAAATAGGGAGACCAAAGAAAGGAAGCGAAAGAGACAGAATGAGAAAACAGCAAGAGAAACAGAAAGACATATTAAAGCTATTAGTTGCCACTGAGCTCCTCTACTCATTCATCCTATTCCTTTTCCTTCTGCCTAACTTCCCAAGTTTAGAATGTCTATCAGAAAAAATTTAAAAAGAAATTATTTTTAGGGTCTTTCCAGAGACCCTTAGAGCTGTCCTAAGGTTCAAAAATGGACTTTACACTACCCACAGCAAAACCCCCAAGATGTAGGGAAAGTAATCCCCTTTGCACTGCTCTCTGGTGTGTCAGGAAGAGCCGAAGGCCTCTTTACTCTTTGACAGTAAGACCCTTATTTCCCAGTCCAGCATTCCCAACACCACTCCTTCTCATTTTCCCTCACAGACCCTAACCTTTGGAGTGGAAAGAAATGAGGCAGTGGCAGGATGGCCAGTTTTCCACAGGTTCGTTGAGGATCACATCTTCTCCCAGGATAATAACAGTCAGGTAGTCGAATCTGCAGAGTCGCTCTAGGATTTGGGTCATTGGCTTGGACTTGGATTTCTTGGTCATGGCGCAGATGCCAACAATGATCTGAGGTTCAGGAGGCTATTGAGAGGAAATGCTGTCAGGAACTGAAGAACTTCCTGCCCAGATTATTCCTGTCAGGGAACACTGTCTCATCTTAGGGCACAGAGTTTCTTGCCAGGACTTTGGACCTATGGGGTAAAGGTTGTCTTCTAACTTAGATCTAGACTGTGGTACTTGTAGGGATTCCTACTGCCTACAGAACAGGAGCCTTTCCATAGTGGGAATGGGTGCTCAAGCAGTAGAGCCAAAGAACCACTAACCATGAGACAAAAGGGTAGGGGCTTCAAAGGGAGGCAGTCCAACCGATTTCCACTGACCCTCCCCTTAATCAGGACAGGACCTGTTTATGAGAGTCTTGCAGTTGAAAAGAAGTGTATCCATCCAATGTAATCTCAACTCTCTGTGACAGGGGTCCCAACACTAAGTTACATAATTTTCTCTAGTCTTACCACTTCATCCTCCTCATCCTCAAGGAGCTCGCTGTCACTCTCTTCTGTCCTCATGCCTATTCCACGGATGCCCAGCCCTTCATCTCCAGCTCCAAGGAAGAAGTGGGCTGTGGCGCTCTCGCCCTCACTGGCCGGCAGTGACCACATCCCCGCCGGAGCACCCACTCATCCCGCTCTGCAGTGGAGGGTATCCCATTAGCTCAAAATCCAAGCCCCACGGCAGTGGGTAGGAATGGGGGATGGGGAATGAGAAAATATGAGGGAACTATAAGGGAACTACGGGGAGCAGGAAACAAAGCTATGGTGAGAAGGATCAACAGGACAAGGGGCATATGGGCTATGACTTGAAATGACTAGAGATGTATAAGAGAAAAGCAAGGTATCTCTTTTCCTCCCTGCTCACCCCACCCCCAACCCTGAGACTGGTAAGAGGATCAGTAGATTAACCCTTACAATGCTGGCATGTCCCTGATTCTGCCAGCAGGAAACACTGTTAACTCCAGTAACAAATGGAAAAGGCAGTTCCTCATGGAAGGCTACTGTCGATTCCTACAAGAAAAGGTTAAAGTGACATTTCAAACTTTAGATTCACTCCAAAATGTTCTTAGCCCTTCTCCATCTCCCCACAGTAGTGTTGAACTCAGTGATTTAATTCAAGGGCAGAAGAATGACAGAGTTCAGCTGCCTTTGCCCCTAACCTTCATCTTCATTCCTACCATGGATTAACTCAAAAAACGCTTAAGGATATCTTATGTTCTAAGCTTTATCAGAACATTAAAATTCCTTATGCCCTCTGTCTCTCCTTCACCTGTTCCACCTTAAAAGATAGATGTTCAAGTCCAGAAAATCTGTTTGAGGAAATAGGTCTGCTCTTGGGTGTGAGGTTGAGGATACAAGTCAGCATCCACACAATAGCCTCCAACCCATTCCCAAACTGAAATTTCAATTTTCTCCCTACTGTCTTCTGCTACTACAAGACCCAAGGCTGGTCTAGGCCAAGGTCTCTCACATCAGAAGCTACAGTGGAAAAAAATATAGCCTAGAGCCATAATCAGTGAGAATATCTTAAGACTTAAAACTTTCGTCAGAATAACCTGGCGGTTCCACTTCTGTATACATGCACTTAGAGTAGTGGTGCTTAACCCACTTTGAATATGCTGCGCAGGGGACACTTGGTAGTAAACGTTTTTGGCTGTCACATCTGGGGAGGTGCTATTGGCATCTGGTGAGTAGATGCCAGGAATGCTGCTAAACGTTCTAAAGTGCATAGGATATTCCTCCACAACAAAGAATTATCCAGTCCAAAATGTTAGTTGTGCCGAGGTTCAGAAGTCCTGTCATGGAGAAACTCTCCCCCATAAGAAGACGTGTGCAAGGATGCCCACAACATCACTGTTGCTAATGGGAAAAACTGAAAACTCCTCAGATGTCACAAGTAGGAGAATAGGAAAATGCAATGTAGTTTATACAAATGATAGCCTTACAGCATTTAAAAAATGAATCAAATAGACTAGTGGTTACCAGAGGGGAGGGGGAAGTAGGTGGGGTAAAAGGGGTCAAATATGTGGTGACAGAAAGAAATCTAACTATGGACGGTGAACACAAAACGCAATATATATATATATATATATATATATTTATATATACACACACATATATATAGTACTGTTGAATTGTACATCTGAAACTTACTGGATTTCGGTAATCAATGTCACATAATAAAAGTAAAAATTAATTTAAAATAATAAAAAATGAATCAAACAACGTGGACATCTTCCAAATGTTAACTGTAGAAATACACGTAGTACAGTTCCATTTGTATAAAAAATATTACGCGTTTATGACTGACTGAATACATAATTAGTAGAAGTATAAAAACATAGACTGGAAAGAAAGACATCAAATTCATGATAGTGCTTACCTCTGAGGAGAGGGGAGAATGGAAATGAGGATTTGAATGGAATTTCACAACCTTATCTATAAAATTTATTTCAATTTAAAAAAATCGGAAACATATTCAAAAGGTTAACATTTGATAATACAGAATTGTGGGAATCCAGGTATGTTATTTTTTTCCAAAAATAAAATGGAGTCACACATCAGTAATTTTCCACATTCTCCAAAAGTTCTCAGAAGTACTGACCAACAACTCTAAGGCACAAACTCCTTAAGTAAATGGATTAGTCTTATAGTTTTAAAATAGTCTTCAATAATTATTTTCTGTATTTTACTTTAAATCTTTCTATTACAAGTGGAATTTGCAGCTTCGATTAGAAAGTTACAGTTAACCTTTTTACAGACCTCGACCTCTTCAGTCTTGCCATCTGCTTGTCTTCCCTGCTCAGCCACCATGGGGACACAACATTCTTAGACTTAACATTTCCAGTTGTGCATTAGAGGCCTTATACATACACAACCCTTCTCCTGATTAACAGGCTTTTTCTTTGAACTCCTTTTTAGTATCCTGACCCAATTTCCATGACTGGTGGCATTCCCAAGGTCCCTGTATAGTTTAAGCAAGTAGAATTTTGTTGTACTCTTTATCTTTCCTCTGAAGCAGGAGCTTTCTCTCATTTCTAGGATTCCTAAACTTTTCATCCTTTCTTCCACCAAGTCCTTCCTGGTTTTCTACTGACTGTACAGAGTCTTGTTCTGGAAATTATATTACAATTGTGTAACAGGGGATGGTAATACAATAGGGAAGGAGAGTCTGTTCACAAGAGAGACGAAAGGTCTAAATTCATAGTTAACAAAGCAAAAATAGAAGCCTGACAGAAATAGCTATGAAATAAGCCAGGATTTATTTAGATGTACCTCTGGGAGGAGCTGGAGTTTTAATGTGGTGTTCCAAGAGCCATTCTCGTTTTCTGTGCTCTTCTCCCATTCCCTCTCACCCAATACTTTGTTGCAAAAGAAAACTTCGGACTCTACACTAGGCTAAAGGGCAGTCTTACTCTGGCCTGAATCCCTGTGGAAGGAAAAAAGGGAGGAAGGGAGGGAGGGAGGGTGGAAGGAGATAAATAAGTTAAGTAAGGAGCCAGAGAGGGACAGGTGGGCAATCTTTTCAGGAATATCTATGTTAAGTCAGATCGGGAGAAGGGGGTAGAAGAGAGGGTAAATTATGTAACTTCGTTATCCCTTAGAATTTAGGGCTGCTTGCAGTAGTCCTCTAATTTCCTTAATCACCAGGTATTTGTTGGAGGGCTCCATCAGGGGTGAAGGGGAAACATCAATACTGAGTGAAGGCAGAAATACTTCCAACGCAGTAAAACTCCTCAAGCCACCAAAACTATCTCCTTTCCACCTTCAACAGTGGATCCCTTAGCTCCTTCTTGATGTAAAGTTTAATCCTTATTCTGACGTTGGTGAACTGTGCTGATGCCCTTGTTCTCATTATCAACTCATTCATACTGCCTCCTTTCCCCCAACTTGCTAAAACGACTCCTCACTGACTCCCCTAACCACTCGCAACACTGCTGCCCCTCTCCCCACATCACTGATTAACTAATGCAATTAATAATCCAACTAACCTTGCACTCACTGGTTCCCCAGCATTAAGCAGTCCTTCAAACCCTCAGATGAGTCACCACACTTGGTAACACATTTATATGGAACCTTCCGTGATCGCCCACAAAGACTGCCTGAGATCCATTCTTTCCCTCACACTACCCGTCTCCAGACTCACCTTCTGCTCTCTCTGCAAAAACCCCTTCCTCAAGCTGATCCTCCAGTCCGACCCCACTCCAACCGCTCCTCACACAGATCTCCCCACCCTGACCTTCTCCCACGCCGACTCCCGCCTCACACGGACCCTCGCGCGCCAGTCTCTTGTCTCGCCGAGCCCCTTCTCCGTCCCCTCCTCACACAGCTCCGGGGCACGAATACCGCCCTCCCATCCTGACTCAACTAGCCTTTGCCCTTGCCTTCCCGCTCACTCCTACGCTGACATTGAGGCCTGTCCTCCTGGGTCCTCTCCGAAGCTGCCCCCCATCAGTACTAACCACGGCCCTCAGCACCCGGCCGAGCCCACTCCACCCAACCCACCCCCCTCAGGGCCGCCCCAGCCCCCAGCCACTCCCCCACCGCCCCCCGGCCTCACTCACCCGCCTCCCCGCGCCCGCGCAGCCGAACCTGCCGGCAGCGACACCTGACAGCGGCCCAATCAAAGTGCGACTTCTCTGCGGTACCACCAATCAGCGGAGGGCGCGCACCGGCAACAGAGTCAGGCTGCGTTGGCCGGCGCTTCTGCGTGGAGAAGGGTGACCTCTAGTGGCTCTGAGGAGGAAGCGCAACCCGATGCTCCCCTTCTGATTTCTAACTGCGTCGCTACAGTCCAGATGTTTGGTCTAGACACTTCCCAGTGAGACAAAGAGGGCGGGAAAAGCGAGTTGCAGAAAAGAGGCAGAGTTTGTGCCACTGCATCTTCTTGAGGGCAAAAACAGGTCTTTTGTCTGTTTTGTAAAACAACCCAAAACATATACGTAGAAGTCCAATAAACGTTAAGTTGAAAATATTTACAGATGTAGAGGAGTGAAGGGGAGACTGGAGACAAAAACAGAGACAAAGAGAGAAACAGATCAGAAAGTTAAGGGAAGGAACAGAGACTTATTTATAGAGGAGTCAAGAAAATGGCTGGAAGAGGAAACAAGTTGATTGCCATTTCCACACCCTGCTTGCTCTCCACCCTATGGACATTTAACTCCTGGCCTTGCCTTTAATAGCTGTGCAGCCTTGGGAAAAAAATCTCTGAACTTCCCTCAGCCTCACTATTCTCATCTGTAAAAGAGTGGGATTAAAAACCTAATTCACAGTGTACTGATTATGAGAAAGCATTGTGTCTATGTTTGTACTGTTATTATCTTTGCAGCCTCACTTAGATTTCCCTAACCGAGACATTTCCAATTTCCCTGCTTCTTCTCTGCACTCTTAGGGATCTTACCATTTTTTTCAATCAAGTGCCTCATTATACTGACCCCAAACTTCCCAGATGAGAGGAGATGATTCTAAGGACTGACCCTATGAGTAGATACCTCCCTAGTTCATATTCAGGCTCATATCCTTCCCACCACTCCAACCTTTTGCACAAGTTATTAAAGCATCTTCTAAGTAATTAACTTGTCTTCACATCCCCCTGAAAATGTAGACTCAGTCTCTAGTCATCTATTGGAACAATCCAATTCAATTCAATGAAATAATACATATAAGAGTTCCTTGTAATTGTAAAAGGCTTTATTAATATTAAATATTATAGATGATAATAATTACTGAATAAATCAAATATCACATATACAGTAATTGATATATAATGATATCATATGCTGTAGGATAGTTTAAATGAGTATTAATACCTTACGTGCCTATCAGGTTCACAGGGAATAAGAAAAGTACACAAAAACATATTATTCCTCGGTGGAACTATTATTCAAATTTAGGCAGCTACTTTCCAAACTTAAGTGATCTCTCTCCTTCTCTAAGCAAGTCTTACTTTTCCTCCTGTAATTCTCTCTTCCTGCTTCCAATCCCTTTCATCTTAGTAACCATCCCCTCAATCAAACAACCCTACTGCTCTGGAAGATTATCTCTCTCCTTTATCAGAGTAAATATACTCCATTCTAAGTAATTATATTTGCTTAATCATAGCTACCCCTTAACCTAACGAGCTCCCACCACACAGGTAATATTTTCCGTCTCTCCAAGAGTGACCACACTCTAACTGCAGAAATCTATCTATTCTCTGATAATTTCTCCCTTACCGAGAGAGGAAGGAGTTAAGTGATAGACCCAGAAGAGAGATGAGTGGCTTCTTAGGATGCCCACAAACAAGGAATGCAGGAAAAGAAGCACAAGGGAAGCCTGAGAGGAAAGAAGGGAATGAGAGAATAGGGGTGAGGTGGAGTCTCATTATTGGGGCCAGAGGACAATGTGAAGGGAATTTCTTACTCAAATTCTCTCTTTTAAGATTTCTAATTATCTCACTGTCTTGTGGGTACACCAAGGCAGCTGAGGGAAGGGACTAATGCCTACCATGTCTACCCTACCTTTAACTGACCCTCCATACCGAAATCCTACATCTCTCCAACATCCATTCTCCTTTCTGCCAAGACAAAAGTCAAGTCATACCAAAGTCATACTTAGAGCTGTGGGAACAAAGTCCTTTTAAATCTGAAGAGAAAGAGGAGAGGGGACCAGGAGAAAGGTAAAGATTCCCTGGTACGCCCTTGGACACCACTCCCCTTTACACTCTGGATTAAACAGCATTAGGGAGCCAAGAGAGGAAACACATGTGGTTTATGGAGACCTGTGCCTACCTGTTTCATTCCTACACCCAATCATCTCACCACACCCTTCACCTCACTTTACACTCCACTCCAGTCCAGGAACTGGGAGCTACAGAGAGGGGAGAAAAGGGGAAGGAGGAAGAGGAAACTAACAACTCCCTGCCCAATTCCAGCCCCACGCCCAGTGCAACCAGCAGGTAGGCAAGCTTGCAGAGACAACTCGGAGGGAGTCCTGTGAGCAGCAAACTGTTCCGAACCTGGAAAAGACTAAGGTGATCTAAGGTGAAGCAGGGGATGGGAAGGAGGGTGGAGGAGGGGGAACAAGTGGGGGGATCCTGAGAAGTGTAGGCAGGACATAGCAGGGCTTCAGACTAGGGGGCAGGGTCGGAGTAGGGAAACACAGCATAGATGGAGTAAGAATTAATGTTTCCCTGAGCCTCTCAACCTTGTAAGGAGAGCACAGGTGTAAAGGGAGGCGCCTTGGTCCTGTTCCTGGTTCGAAGGAAAAGGTGACCTTGAGCCAGCAGGTGTCTTCCCCAGTGTCTGCCTCTAACTGTGCTTTCTCTGTGTCTTCCTTGGTATTTGTTTATCCGGCGTTTTCCCTGAGGCCTCTTCCCCTGGGAAGACGGAGAGGTTGCTGGGGCAGACTGAAAACTGAGAAGAGGTTGGGCAATGTCACCCTTTCACACCCACAAAGTGACGAATCGGGTTTCCAATTAGACTGCGAGGCTTGGGGGAAGGGTGTTCGGGTTTCGCCAGACCCCTCAGGTGCTGTCCTCTACTTGGTGCTGAAATCTGTGAGGCCTTATACCGGGGGTGCGAATCTCTGGTCCCCCTAATCTACCTGGCGAATGCTACCCACCTCTGCCCCCGCACACCTAGCGTGATGGCAGGCGGGAAGGAGGAGTTAAAGTGAGCCCCACCCCTGGAGACTGCGGCTCGGGCCTCCGGCTCGCTAGCTCATTGCGCCTCTCCTGCAGTCTGGTTGGTACCGGCTCCCACCTCAGCCTTCACTCCGGCCCCTATTTCGGCTCCAGCCTCGCACCCAGTTCCGACCTTCAGTCCAACCTGATTGCATCGTCCCTCTGGGTGCCTGCTCTGAGCCATCTCCTGCTCCGGGATTTTGTAGCAGGATCCTCTAGCCATGGCTGGTCCCTTCTCTCGTCTGCTGTCCGCCCACCCGAAGCTCAGGCTCATGGCTTTGGCTGGAGCTGGGTCTCTAGCTGCTGGGTTTCTGCTCCGCCCGGAACCTGTACGAGCCGCCAGTGAACGACGGAGGCTGTATCCCCCGAGGTATCAGTGTCTGAGCCCCTAACCACCGTCGGGGGCGGGGGGCTAGTGGTGATGGGAACGAAGATGGGGATAGAGATGAGGACCCAGGCAACAGAGAAGGGCTATAATCATGAAGTCTCTGGAGTGGGGTGCTGTACAGGCTGGAGACCTCAGTGGGGTGGGGGTGGAAGCCAAAACCATAAGGCGAAAAGCATTCCTGGGGACCTGTAACCTGCAGTCCCCTCCCGCAAGACCAGCTCTGGCTCTGTGAGCTCAAGCTGCACCCACTCTGTCAAAATCTCTAACTAAGAGACCAGGAACTATCCTTTTTGATCTCCTCCATCTCTTTTTCCTACTGTTTCCCCCCATTTCCTGAATTCCCCTCCTTAGTCTTTCCCCTCCCCCATCCCTAATGTTGTGCTCATAGGAGGAAAGAATTGAGCAGATCCCGGTGAATTGAGCTGGCCAGCCAGAGGAAGCTAGAACCGTTGGGAAAGAATAGACCCTGAAAGTCCCTAATGAGATTACCAAGGTTTAGCCTCTTTGTAATCTCCCCTCCTCCCAAGGAGCACAGCCAGACACAGCTAACTGGACAGCTCTCACGTGACTGCACTGGGTCTAGGCCCCCTGTGCCCTCCCTCCATGGTTACTGGGTACCCCCTCCCTAGCGCTGAGTACCCAGACCTCCGAAAGCACAACAACTGCATGGCCAGTCACCTGACCCCAGCAGTCTATGCCCGGCTCTGCGACAAGACCACACCCACTGGTTGGACACTAGATCAATGTATCCAGACTGGCGTGGACAACCCTGGCCACCCCTTCATCAAGACTGTGGGCATGGTAGCTGGAGATGAGGAGACCTATGAGGTAGGGGGCCCCCAGAGTTCCCCTGGTGACTCAACTCATATTCCCAGTAATCTCAGCTCCTTCCCCCTAAATACTCCTCACTTACCCTCAAGAGTGTACCATCCATACTCATGTTTTCTGACCCAGTGAAATTGATTCACATTTAAAGCCTAGGAATAGATTTCCTCTCCTTAACCACCCTCTTTCTCTTAATTCCACATCAGGTATTTGCTGAGCTCTTTGACCCTGTGATCCAAGAGCGACACAATGGATATGACCCCCGGACCATGAAACACACCACTGACCTGGATGCCAGCAAGGTGGGTCAGATATTCCACTTCTGACCTGCATTGCCTTATGTACAACATTCTGTTTCTCCAATCCTTAATTATTTCCTGACTCATGGTCATTACACCGCTGAGCTTTTACTCTTGGTGTGGGGAAAGAACTGTGTCTTAAGGAGTAGCAGATATGGAGAGGAGAGGGTGAAGGAGAATGATGATACTGCAAGGTGGGCAGTTTGGGGCAGGGGTCATCATGCCCCTTTCAATTGCAGTGCTCACCCAGTGGGCTTCTCTTTCCAATGCGCACTTAAGGTCGCTCCTTCCCCAAGGTCCTCTGTTCCCACCTACTGCGTTTCTGTGACTTATATTAATTTCTCTTATTCTCCAGATCCGTTCTGGCTACTTTGATGAGAGGTATGTATTGTCCTCAAGAGTCAGAACTGGCCGAAGTATCCGGGGACTTAGTCTGCCTCCAGCCTGCACTCGGGCAGAACGACGAGAAGTGGAACGTGTTGTGGTGGATGCACTGAGTGGCCTGAAGGGTGACCTGGCTGGTCGTTACTATCGGCTCAGTGAGATGACAGAGGCTGAGCAGCAGCAGCTTATTGATGTGAGGGGCTTTGAGAGGGATCTGGGTGGGGGGAGCAGATGGAAAGAGGAGTGAGAGGAGAGGCCGGCCCAGTTTAGATGGGCTCTAAGAGGCCTAAAGACTACTGTGAGAATTCTTAATCCAAGTCTCTTTACTGTCCTCAGGACCACTTCCTATTTGATAAGCCCGTGTCCCCACTGCTGACTGCAGCAGGAATGGCTCGAGACTGGCCAGATGCTCGTGGGATCTGGTATGACGCTTACATTACCTCTTTTGTCCTGATGGCCCCATAAATGCCATTTTTCCCTCTATCACCCCCAATTCTTGCCCCACCTCTTGATCCCTGTCCTTCCCTCTTTCCTGCCCTTAGGCACAACAATGAGAAGAGCTTCTTGATCTGGGTGAATGAGGAGGATCACACACGGGTCATCTCCATGGAGAAGGGTGGCAACATGAAGAAAGTGTTTGAAAGATTCTGTCGAGGCCTCAAAGAGGTTGGAGAAGAGTGTATAAGGGAACTAGGTGGGAGGACATAAGAAAAAAAACCAAAGGCTAGAAGAAGTAGATTGACCATATAATTTATCAACCAACCCAGGATACTTTTGATAATGAAAGAGATCACCGTCAATCACTCCAAGACAATAGGTATAAATCAGGACTGTCCAGAGGAAACCAGGATATATGGTCACCAAAGAATAGGAGGAGAGAAAGAATGTCGGGAATCTAAGGAAATAAATAAAGCAGTTGCCGAAAAATGTAAAGAAGGAATAAATGAGATCGCGGGTCAGTACCCTGGGGTGTGCCAATAAGGAAAAGGTTTTAGCCTGGATTGATGTATGGAGGGAGAGGTTGATGTGTTCATGATTCTAATGTCACCACCAAGTTCTGAGCCGAGGTAGGCCTTGACTTTGGATTCTGTCATTCTTGCTAAAGTACCATGTCTAGGTTTTAAGCTGAGAGCTAGAGAGAGATGGAAGTAAGCTGGAGGATGTAATGACTTAAGAAGTTTCATAATATGTGGCTCTAAATGAGGGGTTGAACTGAATCCTTAGTCCTGTATGGATTGGGTCTCTGTATTCAATTCTAGGTTAGGAATTCCCATAAACCCTATTCTTATTGTATGTCTTCATATATACAGCTCTATTTTGGACTTATAAAGAAAGAGAGAGAGCTTCTCTTTCTTTTAGATTTTAGCTTTTAGATTCTGAGCGTAAGTGGGCAGGGGAGTGCTTTTTAAATTATATGCCTCGGTTTCCTTATCTATAAAATTGGGATAATAGTACTTCCTACATTTTAGGTTATTGTGGGGATTAAACGAGATAATGCATGTAAAGTACAGTGTTAGCTGCTGTTATTATTCCAGATGGAAGTATTTCCCCATGTTCAGCATGTAAGATGTTCCCTATGCCATGGTTCTTTCTGAACTAAAAACAGGGCTCCCTTTACTCAGGTGGTAGTCTATTTATCGATCATTCTGGCAGATCCCCTGTATCTTCAATTCTAATAGTCATCTTCATAATTAGGATACTTAAGTGAAACAAAAACACTCTTCTCACACCATCTCACACACACACACACACCACACACACACACACACATACACACACCTATAAGTCCAGCCCTTCTGAAGTGTTTTCACCTTTTTCTCTTCTTTCTCACATGTGCTCCTTCCATAGCTAACAGAAAACCCTCTTGCCTCTTCCTGTTGCAAAGCCTACACCCTCATTTTCTATCTGAAATGACCCTTCCAAGCTCTAGGCTCATTAGCAAAGCAAAGATAATTGATGCATACAGAGCTCATTGAATAATCAATCCTTTCTCAGTTTAGTTTAACACCTCCGTTCTTTCCCTAGATTATCCTTAATGCACCATTCCCTCAAGTTTCTCTTCTTCCACATACAAGATATTTTTCTGCAATCTCATCATTACGGGCTTGTAACACCAAAATTGCCTTGTATACAAGATAGTAACAAACCACCTCCACCAAGAACAACTCCAGAACCCCCCCCCCAAAACTGAGCAGTGTCATTCTTTCACATCCCAAGTTTCTGGTTCTAGACATATTTCTAAGTTTCTGTGGGTCTGGCTAAGAGAAGGTCCACATATTCCTGACTTTTCACTAACAGAGCCTTTGTGGACTCAGGTGGAGCGGCTGATCCAAGAGCGTGGCTGGGAGTTCATGTGGAATGAGCGTTTGGGATACATCTTGACCTGTCCATCTAACCTGGGCACTGGACTTCGAGCAGGAGTACACATCAAACTGCCCCTGCTAAGCAAAGTAAAAGAGTTGTGGGGTTAGAGAAGGGTGTGAGTGAGGAAGGTGGCTCTGTGTGGACGGGAGGGAGTGGATACTTTGGATAGGAGCTAGACGCATTGTGGCCAAAGAGTTGGGGAAAGAGCTCTGGGCAGGTTCGGGGCTCTCTCAGGTAGGACCAGTCTGTGTCCCTATTGACCCTGCTCCCAATCTCTATCTCCCCTCTAGGATAGCCGCTTCCCAAAGATCCTGGAGAACCTAAGACTCCAAAAGCGTGGTACTGGAGGAGTGGACACAGCTGCCACAGGCAGTGTCTTTGATGTTTCTAATTTGGATCGACTGGGCAAGTCAGAGGTGAGATCTTCAGGGATTAGGGTGAGGAGAGGTATAGGTCTGTGGGGTTGAGATATGGCAGTGAGTGAGTCTTGGGAATGTACTAGAATCCGAAATAAAATTCAGGTTGGGTGGGGAGGCAATTGGAAATGAGTTCTCAGAACAGGCAAATCAGTGATGAAGAAACTCAGTTCGCGGGAAGCAGAGATCAAGGGTTAGTGTCCTTCAGGTGGAGCTGGTGCAACTGGTCATCGATGGAGTAAACTATTTGATTGACTGTGAACGGCGTCTGGAGAGAGGCCAGGATATCCGCATCCCTCCACCTCTCATCCACAATAAGCATTAACTTCCCGTCCTCAGCAGATGACTCAAGATCTCCAGGACTTTTGCTAGTCTAATGGTGGCCCATTCTACTTGCCCTGGATGCTGCCCCTGCATTCCCTCTATCCCAGTAAAGACACCTTGCTGTGCTCCAGCTGTCTGTGTTATTTCTAATGGTGGGGTGAGGAGGGAGCAGCCTCTTCAAAAGGGAAAAAAAGCAATGGAGTTATTTATGATGGAAAGAGACTCCAGATATGGCATGCCAGGAACTCTGATTCTCAGGTGGGTGGAAAGCATTAGCATATTTCCCATGTTCCTCACCAGCTTCCTGAGAATAATTAGAACATACTTCCATTTGCACTTTATTCACTATGACTTAAGGTTTCTTTCCCAACAATCTTTCTTTAACTGTAGAGACAGGCTCATAGTAGGTTGCCAAGGAAGCAGATGGCTAATGCCAGGACCCAGGAGGGTTGTGACCAGTCCTGGAGGCCCCAGGCTGTGCTTCGACCTATAATGAGACAGAGAATAGAAGTAATATCACAACTATGCTCCCCAGAAACCACTGATACTTGGAAACTCTCTGCCTGTATACTCCCTTCATCAGTAATCTCCCTGGGTGGTTCTATGAGCCAGATAACACCAAGTTAGGGGTCAGATTCTGGGTCAGGAGATGGAAGCTTAGGCTGTGCAGTTGAGAACTCACCCTGCTGTTCTGGGCTCTCCATCCCCTCATGCTGGGCCCATGCAACTGCTCGTCGCTGCTCAGGACTCAGAAAGGCCATTTGCTCAGGAGTGACAGCCACAGCCTGAACACTGGTGAGACTAGACAGCTGGATGGGGCTGAATACCACCTGGGGGTGGGGCCAGGAATCAGTATACCCAGTGTAGCCTACCTTGGGCTCTGGCTCTCTTGTGATCACCCCAGACCCCAGTCTATCAATACTTACAGCAAATTTAGGAGCAGGGATGACAGAAATGGCAAGAGGGGTAAGGCCTTGGATCTGCTCCCGCAGCAGTGCTGAAAGAGCCAGGTCTGGGATCCCAGCTGTTGAAACAAGTGGGATGGGCGTCCAAATGTTGTGTTAGGTTGGCTTTCTCCCGTCTCTTCAAACCTATAGACCTTCCCTTCCAATCACTTTCAAAGTATCTTACCATAGATCTTCCTCAGTACATCTCCAGCTTATTGCCTAAACGCCCTCCCAGACTCCCACGTTAAGAATTCCAGGGCAGTCCTCCATCCAGTCCATCCATGGTATGGAAACCAATACCTGACAACCAGCACCAGCAGTGGCCCAGCCTTCCTACCTGCTATTGTACCAATTTCAGTGAAGATCTCAGGCCCCCAGTTACTGACTGGGCCAAAACCACCAGGCAGCACAAGGAGTTGGGCCAGAACCTCCAGCTGGTCCTCAGAACACTGGAGATGTAGGTTGCCCAGGAAGAGAGCTGCTTGGCTGTGGAAGAGTGGGAAGGAAGGGAAAAGGATTCAGCCATGGTGATTGGGTCCATGGTCATGAGATGGTTTCAAGTGAGGTCCCTTCCTCCGTGGGACCACTCCTTCACGATCCTTCCCTCCCCAGTGAGCCCACCATTACCTCAGCACCACCACACACACAACCCCCTCCACAGGTGACCTAAACTCCCAACTGCTGATATGCCGTAGCTCCTCTGGCCGCAGTCCACAGAGTGTGTAACCCAGTGCAGTCAGGTGAAGGAAGTCCAGGTGGCTCATGTGCCGGCCACTCTGCCGCAGGAAACTGGAGACCACAACCCGGAGCTGGAGTGGGGAAGGAGGGCACAGATAAGGAGAGAAATCATGGGGAATTAATGAATGGAGAAGTGATTAGGAAAGTAACAAGTGCTACTGGATTATATTCTTTTATTATTAAGACCTGAAGCTCCAATAGCTATGGGGAAGGTTGAGAATCCAAAAAAGAAATGGACAGAAAAAGAGGAAGCCTCAGGGAAACAAGCCAGGAGGAAATATTACATCTTCAGGTCCTCAGAGTGAATAAACTGCAGAGTTCCTAAGGCCACTAGTATGGGGTGTTAAGAAAAGATACAAAGAATGGCCAGGGTCATGAAAAAATTCCTTGGGGTTTAGATAACCTAGAAGCCTGGATCTATGTGATGGATGTTGGAAGGTAGTAGGGAGGAGGGAAGGTGTTACCTGGACGGAGCTCCAACCATCTATCTGCCCCAGGGTGCTCAGAACTCCCCAGTCCACCAGGATCAGCTCCTGTAGTTCCCGCTCTCCTAGACCTATTAAGAGCCGCCTCAGCTGCAGGATCTGCTCAGGACGGAATCCCCGGGGGGAACCCCACAACTAGGAGAAAGAGAGGAACAATGCAAATGGAAAAAGCAATGGACCTGGAGTCAGAATGCTGGGTTTTAGTCTTGCCTCTGTCCTTAGCTATATAACTCTAGGCAAATCACATGCCTTTTCTGGGTCTTAATTTCCTCAACTGTAAAATGAGAGGGTTAGATCAAGGTTCTTCTGACTACGGTGTTATTGAAAGATTCTGGAGTCTCAGTAAGAAAAAATAGCAGACTCTAGTCCATATGGTATTAGTCTTTCTCTGTCTGACTTATTTCGCTTAGCATAATACTCTTTAGGTCCAACCATGTTGTTGCAAATGTCAAGATCTTATCCTTTTTTATGGCTGAGTAATATTCCATTATATATATGTACCAAACCCTCTAACTCTTTTATCTCCTATTTTCCCCACATCTCACCCAGCTATTAATTTACTTGTGTCCCACACCACACCAAACCAGCTTCCTAATGTTTTTCCACCTTCAACCCCAACTGGCTTCCCATTCCTGACCTGTTTTGCCTTGCCCATTGCTGCCCGTAGTTCCTCAGGCCCAAGTCCTGGGTCTCCTGCAAATAGTGCCAGGCAGTCCTCGAAGTCTGAGAGCTCCATTTCTGCAATCTGGGTTGCAGACCAGGCTGCTGGGAACGTCCCTCGTACATCTGCACAATTTGGCACAGGTTCTGAAGGGGGAAGGCAGGCCAGGGGTCAGAGTAGCATTAAAGTATGCCCAGAGAGATATCTAGAGATGGAGTGACCTCTCCAACCTCTGGAGGACAGGCCAATGTGGGCAATATGGGTGAAAGGATTACTGTAGTGAGAGATTTATAGGACTCAAAGGATATTAGAAAAAGTGATTAGAGAGGACAAGCTCCACATTGTATAGGTGGAAGACTGAAGGGGTTGCCTAGGAGATTTAATGGCAGATTTAGATGAGAACCCAAGTCCCTAGCCCCACAGTGTCTCCTTCTGACGTCTTAAGCATCTTCCCAGCAGAGAGCTCCACACTTACTCAAGTCCAGAGCTGCATCAGCTTTTAACGGATAAGAGAGCAGAAAAAGGAGAGTCCTGAACTAAAAATAGAATGGGTTACAAACTCCCAAATCTATAGAGTCCTAGAACTAGAGGAGACTTTGAGATCATCCTTTTAACTCCTGAGCTTTACAGATTAGCAAGCCCAAGCCAGAGAACAGAGGGTGTGCAAATCTGCTCAAAGGGTACAGCACGCCTAGAGCTCCGACTTCTGATTGCATTGTTGGATATTCTTTCCTGTTCACCCTGCTAGAGCTATGAGTATCTGGGTAGTTTCACCTGGGAGATAGTCCGCAGCAGGCCGCACAACCCCAGATACCAGAGCAGCTTTCTTGGGAGCGAGCTGTGGTCCTCCACACAGCTGTCCAGCTCTGCTCTGTTCCCAGCTCTGCTGCTTCTCTAGGAGGCGCTCCAGGGTCTCTGGGCCCAAGGCCTCCTGTGTGAGAAGGTGGAGAAGGGGGAGACCCGGGCAGGTCAGGGCCAACTGCTGCAGCTCTATTTCCAAAGTACTGTCTCATTTTAGCAGTCTCCCCCAGAATCAGGCTTTGCCCTCAACCTCCTCAGTCTTTGCTCCCCAAAACCAGCTCACCAGTCCCTCTCTGTTCTCACTCCCTCCCTTGTTCCTTCACCTCACCCTGGGGATCAAAGAAATCGCCTCAGTAGACAGAGTAAACACTAGGCGTCCAGCTTGCTCTACTTCATCCTGGCTCCACAGCTCTGGTTTCCTGGAGGACAAGAAGAAGATCGGGGATTGGGATGCTGAGAAAACTATGAGAAAAGGGAAGGAGAAAAGAAAACTTGGTAAGATTGGGGACTCAGGTCTCCAAGGGATCTCAGGCATATTGAATAGGCTGCCACCAATGATGGTGGTTGAGAGGTTAGGTGGAGGATGAGTTAGAATCTAAAGTTCTCAAAGGCCCATACCCAAGAAGAGGTTCCTGTGACAGCAGCCATCCAAGCTCTGTGGCAAATGGCTCTCCCAGGCAGAAGCCTTGCAGCTGACTGAGGTGGGCCAGCAGGATCTGTAGTGGAATCCGTCGTGTGCTCTCTGTCCCCAGGAATCCAACCAAGGGACCCAATGTCTCCAGCACTTCCTTCGAGACTGTTGTCTCCTTTGGAGCCTGGAGAGGGGCATCAGGCCATGGGATAATGCACTTCTGACTCAGAGGACCTGATTCTTCCATCAAGACACCAAGTTCTTTGATCTTCCCTCCTCTAGCTCCCAACCGAAGACCTATAATGTTCACTGCTATTGTTCGCTTTCTTAAACAATGAGCCTAAATAGAAGCAGGCAGAAAGATTGGGAAGAGGAATCTAAGGGCTTTCTTAGACTCCAGGGGATGTGGACAAAAAACATGAAGCAAGTTATCAAGGAATAGAACCAAGAAGTAGATCTAGGGGCTAATGCCTTATAGATGGGAGCCTGTTTGACAGCAAAAGTGTGGAATTGGACCTAGAAGATAAGATAACATTGTTTGAGAGGTAAGAATTGCCTAGGCAGCAGTTCTGAATCTGATGGGGTGAACTCTTACCAAGTTTTGAAGTGTCCTCTCTGCCAGGGCTGCCCGGTGGAGTGGGGTCAATGCCAGCAGTTGCTCTGGAGCAGTTCGTACCAGCTCAACCACCAACATAATGGATTCATTGGACAGTCTGTCCATCAACCGGACCCTATAGCAATTTGACAATGGGGCACTTGGAACTGAGCCACACGGAGAAGGGACCATACAATGCTACATTCCTCAGACAAGAGGTAACACCAGATCGAACCCTGAGGCTCTAACAGGAACTGATATTAAACAGTCCCAGATCCAATTCCCACATGAAGGGAGTGACATATTTCTAGTCTCCTGAAAAGAAATCACAAACAATCCTACCACATCTAATTGGATCAAAAGCCAAAAATATTAAGTACCATTAAAAGTTTTCCCAGTTATATGGGTTAAAAAAACTAAGGTTCACAGAGAAGTAAACAGAGTTTACTCCCAGTTCTTGTTTTCCACAGTGCCACCCTTCCTCTATTTGTTGTTAGGTGGTTTCTTCTCATTTGTATAGCACTATAAAATTTACAAAGTTCTTTTAGGTGTTATCGCATTTGATCCTTATGACAAAACCTGGGAGTAAAATAGTTATTTTTCACATCCTCTTTCACAATGAAGAACTTGGGGCTTCTGATTCATGGTCTGGAATCATTCACCTCATCTAGGCCCTTGCGATTTTAAGTTATCTCAAAGAACCAACATATTTAAACAGATTTCAATGGTATTTTAAAAAATACTTTTGCCCAGAAATCAGAAGTGGTATCCTGTACTCTGTCTAGGACTGCCAGTTCTGGAATTGGGTCACCATGTAGTATAGGGGCCCAGATCTGTGGAAAGGCCAATAAAAATGTAAGGATGAGGTCAACTGCTTTTATCATCACCTCATTCCCAAGAAGACCAATAGAAGCCTTTTTCTACCCTGATTTACAGTTCTGATGGCAATGGGGTAAGAATTTCTGGATTGGGAGGAACCTTAGGTTCATCTCTTTTCTCCTGCATCCCATACTTGAATCTCCTCTACAATATTCCTGCCATGGGGTTATCCAAGCTAGACTTGTTCCAATGACCCTGAACTCACTACCTCAATTTTTCTTATATTGGGCAAAATTTGATTTTCATTCATTGGTCCTAGTCATGCCCAATAGGGCCATTCAGAAACATGCCAATCTGCTTTCTATTTGACAGTCCCTGGGGTATTTGAAGGCATTTGTCACATTTTTCAAACATTTCCTCTTTATCTACTCTTCTGAATACACTGAGAGCACCGTGCCCAAAGCAGACTATAATCATCTGAGGCAAAATTGGACCATTGCTTCCCTCATTTCAGATACTTTATCTCTATTGATGTGGCCTAGGTTATTTTCAGATTGCTTGGCAGGCTACATCACAGTGTTTCCACCCTCCCTCAGCTGTCCCATGCTGGGGCCATGTTCTGGGAGCCAGCCGATACACAGAGCAACTTTGAATAGAATCCTCTGCTTCTGGCTATAATTAATGTCAAGGAATCACCAGACAGAAAACCACCACTTCTAGGGCATTTTCTAAGGGCAGATCTTCTACTCCAGGTTGAATTTTCTAAGGATCCAGTGTCTCCAGTTGTAGCACTTACGGTAAGTCCAGGAGTAGCTTGGTGTCTAGCCCACTCAGTTCTGGCCCCAGGGTAGCCAGCTCTGGCTCTGGCATTGTCATCCTCCTCTGTAGCTCTGCCCAGATACAGGCCCTCTGTGGGACAAGGTGAGGAAGGTGCAGAGGCAGGACAGAGCTGGGTACGGTGGCTGGGTTCTGTACCCAGGGTCCATGCCTCCCTGCTCCCACTAATACCTAAGCATCCTTCTTACCAGGCTTCCTCGAACCCCAGTGGGCAGTTGATAGATCACGTGCACCACTTCAAGGAAGTCTGCCATGGAGTTGATCTGCTGCAGAAACTTACAAGACATGCCCCCTGCCAGGGTGCCCAAAGCCCTGTGGGTATGTGAGTGGGTAGATGCTCATTCAACACATGCCACAGCTTGTCTGCTCCTTGATATAAACACTCTCATCACAAGTACAGATGTTCATTTATGATAATTTACAGTTTGAAAAATGTTTTCCCATAGATATTCTCATTGGCTCCCCACAACATCATGACCATTCATCAGAGAAGAAAATATTTACAAAGGTTTGGTGATGTTCTCGACATCATTCTACTAGAAATGTGGTGAACTGAGACTAGAGCCACATCTTCAGATTCTGAAGCCCGTGGTTCTTTTACTGTAAGTGTAGGTAAGGTAATACTTACACGTGTTTATTTCTGCTTAGCCAGTAGATCTGAAATCTCTTTGGATTAAACTAATAACAACAAATATCTTTTGGGAGATTACACTGAGCCAGGCACTATGATAAGTACCTTATATGCCTTATCTCATTTAATTTTCACAACTATCTATGAGATAGGTACCATGTTAATTATCTTTCTACAAAAGAAAAACCTGAAGCTTAGAGAGGTTAAAAGATTTGCCCAAGATCACAAATGAGTAACAGGACTGGCGCCTGAACCCAGGTCCTCTAAATCCCTTAGATCTAGTCAGATAGGTGTGGCACTGTGGAAAGTCAGGGCATAAGGAGAGGAGGAGCCAGGAGAACACCCACAGGTTGGCACCATGCATCGTTCATCCCCATTATACCCCCATTACCGATTGCATGGTTCCTGACACATGGTAAGCATTCAAAAAATATTAGTTGAATCCAACTCACTGTTCAACACTAGTTACTCACTGCAGATTCCTGAGGGTCAGGTTGGTGGGCACCTGCATCTTCTTCCAGAGAAACTGTGCCTACAAGAGAAAGAAAGAGGAACCGCTTCCCACAGAGATGTTGCCCAAGGACCTAAGATACCTCGGACCCAGTCCTACCTCTGACCCTATGGGCCCTACCAGCCTCCTACGCTCCCAAATATCCAATCTTCTCTCAAAAAGAGAGGAGGAGGGTGACAAGGGGCGGGGTTGGGGGAGATGACGGAATAGGAAGAAGGGAGAAGAAAGAGCAAAGTAAGTCATATTATAAGGAATACTAGTAATAAAGTGCCATATCTAGGGCTGAGGGATGGGCAAAGGAGGTGGAACAGATTGAGAGAGGAGAGTTGTGGGTTAAGTGGGGAGAGTTACCTGCTGCTCAGACCAGGGCAGATTCCGATAGCGCCTACGGTCAGCCAGCAGAGCCGCAGAGTCCAGTTGTAGCAGCTTTAGGGGGAGCAGGGGAAGCAGGCAGTCTGGCCAGGTGGTGGGGATGGGCTGCTGGTAGGGATGAGTGTAGCAGTGTAGTGACAAGTGAGAGGGTCTAGACTTGGCCCTCAGAGAAGAACCATGGGGCAAGGAGGAACCAAAGCTAGGTCAAGGGTGGAACGGCAGGCGCCGCTGTAACGAGGCACACTGAGAGTCCTCGCAATGGCAGCCAAGTGTTGCTGCTACTTAGGAACCTGATGAACTAAAGTGCCTTAGCTTCTCTGAGCCTTGGTCTCTTTATCTGAAGGTGGGGTGGTTGGCCTGGAAGATTTCTCAGACCCTTTTGGCTTTGACATTCTAGGGCAGTGTGGGTCATGCTGTCCTACATCTGGAACCAGGGAGAGCTACTAAGGTCTTGGTGAGCACAGAGCTAACCTGAATCCTCAGAGTCACTGCCTGGTGAGTGTGTGAAGCAGCACCAGCCCTATGAAACTGCTCTGGAGAGGAGCTAATCAGGAGACCCTACATGGAGAGGAGCTAATCAGGAGACCCTACATACCTGACCAGGGATACACACAGCTGTACCGGCACTCGTTGTACCCACATTTTTAACTCCATCTTTCACCTGCATGAGAGTTGGTAGCGTGTGTGTATTACTGGGTGTGTGTAAAAAAATGAGTAGGTATGAGCAAGGAAGATGCACTTCTCCCAACCAGAGCCCACATTCCTAATTTTCTCATCCTCCCTTCTACTCTCATACCCGAAAGGCCTGCAGCAGTGCTGCGGTCTGGCAGGCTGAGAGGCGTGACAGTTCAGGGGCCAGGCAGGAACAGGCCCCAACCAGAACTCTCCTAGGGATGGCCTGGAGTGTCTGGGAGCTGAGGCCTGGCAGCAGAGGGTGCAAGGAGCAGAGCTCTTCCAAGGACAGCTGGGGAGCAAGAGAGACAAAAGGCCTGAAGAAGGAGGGGCAGGGTGTTGGGGAAGACAACAATCACAGAGCAGCCAGGCAGCAGGTATAAGGGGAGCGGAGAGGGAGGAAGGGGCAGACGTGGGAACCCGGGAAAGGGCACAGAGACCTCTGGGGGATGTGTGAGAAGTTGCTGCTACTCACTTCATGCCTTGGAAGGAGCCGTCCAAGCAGCAGGACAGCCTAAGGCGGGATGGGACAGGAAACAACAGCTCTCAGGTCCCCGGAAGCCAGGACCTAAAAAGATCCCTAAGACCTTCCCTCCAAAACTTCTAGCTCCTGCTCCACCACCCCCAGTGATCGGCCTGGCTCCGGGGTCTTCTTGATCTGACGAATGAGGATGAGGGAATCCTCCTTGGAATAGAGGAATAGGACGCTTGAGGGAGGCTGACAGTATTCTTCAACATAAATCTCTTGACTGGGGTTCCAGAGGGTGGAGGGGTGGATGCCAGGGAATGAGACAGGCCCACCTGGGCAGGTGTGACACTGGTTCCCTGCAGGGCAGGAAGCATGGCTCTAAGCTGGGGCTCTGACAGCTCTTGCAGGAAGCGGAGGCCCAGCTGAGGGAAGAGAGGGGCCCAGACTCGCAGCTCCCGAGGGCTCATCACAGCTCCTCCAGATGAGCGCAACACCCCCAGAAGTTCATATGCCACCTGTAACCAAGGAAGGTTTGGGACTGGAGAGAAAAGACAAGCAAACCTTAAATCTCTTCTCTAATCCCACATCTGGATTTCCCAAGGCCTGGGCTAGGGCTTGGAACCAAGGATGGGACAGGAGCAGATTGGGTTCAAGATGTCAAAGGGTATGTTTGAAGTGTCATAGCCAGATGGGATAAGGTTAGGAATAGGTGGCAATAGATAAGAATGGTCATGGAGTAGAAATGGAGGTGGCAGAGGATGGGAGAGGGCTGGCAACACTGTGTTCAAGCTTGGTTGAGATGACTGGGCAAAATCTCAACACAGACCCAGAGAAATCCTGGAGTCTGGTGGGCCAGTGTCAAAGGGCTCACCCGTCCTTGTGGGCTGAGGGTCCCGTTGGCCGCACATTCCAGCAGCCCCCGTTCTACTGGCCCCATCGGATCATTCAAGGGTACCAGGCTCTGCAGCTCCTCAGGGCTCAGGAAACAGGCAAGGGACCCCAGCCTGAAGAGGGCACGAAGCTGGCCTTCATGTGGTCACTGAGGCTGATACTAAGGCAGGGACCACATGAGTACATGGAGTAGGCACTCTGACCACTGAACTAGGAAATGCCATAAAACTAGGAGAGTGTCACAGAGAGCCCTCTCTCGGAGCCCTACACTGCCCAGGGCCAAGGCCCCATCTTTTTGAGGACCCCAACCCATCACAGCAGCTGTACCTGCCTCTTTCTCACTCTGGCCACGATCACTGATCCCATGACCACTCACCTGCGCACCTGCTCCTCTCCATCCTGGACACTCTGGTTCACCAGGCTGCGCAGCACATGCCGGGCATGTCCCGGCCCAAGACCTGCCGCTGGCCAGCTATCCTCTAGGGCCTGGATCTGAGATGCAGAGGGTCCACTCGTGTTGGGGTCACTGTGGGACACTTGCAAGGAGGGGCTGACTAGTAGACATGCCTCTGACTCCTGTCCCACCAATAGAAGATGGCCTAGTCAAGTAAAACAGATGATTCTCATACCTGGTGAGGGCTGAGCTGTAGGAAGTTCTCTAGAGGAAGGTGGGGAAGCAGAGGCAGCACAGCCCACAGCAGTTCCTGGGGCCAGGCGGGCACTTCCCCAAATAGCTCAGGGGCCAGCAGTCGCCTTGCCAGAGCCTCCTTCTGTTCAGGCCTCATTTCTGGGCTGTAATCCCGGATAGCAGCCAGGCTGGGGAGAGTAATGAGTCTTAACCCTCAGCCCTGTTCCAAACTGTGCCCTGGTTCTCTGCAGCTGCATTGTCATGGACAGACTGGAGATTCTCCCTAGTTTTAACAGAGAGGAGCTCTGGAAGGAGGTGTTCTAGACCAGTGGGGTTGGCCTGACCCTGACAGGATCAGGAGGAGTGTGAGAGAGCCTTACACACTGTCATTGGCCAACAGGGATGGTGGGAAGCGCATTAGGTCGGAGACAGCCAAGAAGGGGATGAGTGGTGACAGGTCAATGAAGAGCTGGGAGGTGAGACGTGGGTAACGCTGGAGCAGTAAGGCTGTCAGGCGACCCAGGGCCTGCTCCTCAGATGGTGGTACCTGTGGGGGCACAGGAATGGATGCTGGTTCTGGAGATGCTCAGTACTCTTGTCGTCTCCTCCCTTGAGTTCCTCATTCCACTGGGGCAAGCCCTCTGCACACCAGGTTCCGGATGCTCTTGATTCCTCGACTTCTCCCTTCATCCTGTTCCCCTCTCCCTCTATGCCCACCTGCAGCTTGGCCCAGGAACGGTGCATGAGTGTCAAGAAGCCCTGAGCAGCCTCCTTCTCTGCTGAAAGCACCAGTTGCTGGAGATTTTCTGGAGGCATGTGCAGGTATGCCTGGGAGTAGGAAGTCATGGTGAGTAAGGCCTCTCTGGGCAGGGACCTCAGGCCATAGCTGTCACCCAGTCCACCCATGTGCCCCTCCATCTGTTACCTGCACTAGAATCTGCAGGGCCCAAACACTCTTCTCCCTCTGGAGCAGATCCCACAGCACAGGCTGGTGGGGAGACAGACAAGATGCCAAGAGAGCTGTCTTCTCTGTCCCTCCTGCAGCTTCCTCAGGCACTCCAGCTCCACTTGCTAGGATGCTTGTTCTTCATCTGAAGCTAGTATGTGCATCTCCTCAGATATTAAACTCCTTTAGGTCAAGGACCATGTCTCTAACTTCTCCTTTATCCTCTTCCATGCCAGGCCCATAATTGGCTCAATAAATACTTGTAGATCTGAACCAAATTACTACAAGTCTACCTAATTCCACTTCACTGATCCCTGGGCTTGAGAAAGATGGGTCCTAACAGAACCTAGCAAGTGCCTTATACATAACAGGCACTCATTGAATAAGGTATGATATTTACATATCCTAGCCCCTTCATGCTACAGAGAAGAAACTGAAGCCCAAAAAATCTAAATTAAATTACTGGCCCAAGACTACACTAATTTGTGGCATAACTGAACCTAGAATCCAAGTCTTCTGATTCATACTCCCCTTGAATTTTTCTCGGTTCTACTTTATCTTCCTATATTTTGCCAGCTTCCAATTCTCACTCTGTAGGGACAGAATTAGAGCCTTCTAACTTGATCCCTTTCTTTTCTGGAGCAGAAAGGGGGAGAGTCAAATAATCAGAAAGACTGATGTGACATAACATTTATTACATGTTTCTATACCATGAGCTGTGTTAAGCCCACAGCATGTATTATCTCATGTAATCCATACAGCCACCTTAAAAGAGTAACACCAGTATTCTCTCTCATTTATAGATGGGAAAAAATGTTGCTCAGAATGGTTAAATAACTTGCCCAAGGATGATCACAGAACTTAAAAATGAACTCAAGGCTGTCTGACTCCAGAGCTGTGTGCTTAAAACACTGCGCTATACTACTGCCTCTCAGGATTAGAAAATTCCCCGGGGGGGCCCATCCCTCTGTTCCAGGAGCTTTCACCTTGGCAGATCACTCACGCTGAAGCAGGCCAGCAGCTCCATCTTGCTTACACCAGAGCTGGGGCTGTCAGTGAGTTCAAAGCCCAGTGCGGTCTGCTGCTCCTCTTGTTCCAGGTATTCCCCAACTGTCTGCAGCACACTGCGCCGGCCCTCCGGGTGGAAGGCATCCCAGAAGGAGCAGTTGTCTGGGAGACTGGAGAGCAGCAGGGCCTGACCCAGCATCCCCCGGGTTTCAGTCCCTCCAGCTCCTGGACCCAGGAGGAAGGTTAACAGACGGAGGAGATAGTGTAGGCGTGTGGGGTGGGCAAGGACCGGCACAGAGGACTGACAGCGTGGCAACTGGGATAGCATGCCAAGCAGGAAGGGCCCTGGGGCCAGGCAGAGTGGGGATGGTCCCAGTGGTGGCAGAGAGGGCAGAAGAGGGCCCAGTAGCCCCTCTAGGAAACAAGTGTCATTGCCCCCACGACTTATTCTGCACTGGCCTGCTAGCCAGGGCCAGAAGGGCACCAGGGCGTCATACATAGTGTCATTGATACAGACCATCATCAGGAAACTGCCTCCATCTGGGCAGCGTTCCCCACAGGGTCCAATGTGGCAGGGTGGGAAAGCGGTGACATCTGGGGTGGGGCCCTGGCACACGTGCTGAACCCAGGCCTGATTGCTGGGGGGCACAGCCTGCAGACTCGCCTCCCCACACAGCCGCTGGGCCCATAAAGTCTCATTCTCCAAGAAGCAGCCCCAGAATATCTCTGGGGTGAGGGGGACAGGGGGCAGGCCTTCAGGGCAGCTGGTTGGGGGTGGAAGCAGACCAGCACAGAGCTGCTTTATCAGGCGGCGGTTGGGGCCAGACAGGGCTGAAAAGGAAAGGTTGCTACAGATTGCCTCCAGGAACTGATCAGGAAATTGGTCATGGCAGGCCTGTAGCCAGCCTTGGGCACCTGGTGCCCATGAGACTGCATACCACACAGCTGTCTGGCAGATGGCAGTGGTGCTGGGAGGGGGCTGTGGGGTAGCAGGCCTAGCATGCTGGCAGAGCAAGTGGATGGAGAAGTTGGAAATGCTGTAAGGTGGTGCTGGGCCTGAATGGTTCTCGCAGAGAGCTTCCACAGAGATGGCTCGCTGTTGGCGACCGCTGCTGTGGGCTGAGGGCTGGGAAGCCCTGGGCAGAGGCACACCCTTGTTTAGGCAGTGGAGGAGGGCAGGAGGTGGGGGTGGTGATCCGGACAGAAAGCCCAGCGCCTGGACATCCCATGAAAGGTTGTGCCGGACGCCCCTGAGTGCAGAGGGAGGAGCAGGCAGGATCTGGTCAGTTTATATTTCCTCCAGTAGAAGAGTCTGACCCTGGCCCAGAGCCCTGCAAGGGGTGGTGGTAAGCATAGGCTTTTCCAAAAGTGAGCTCCCTGGGAGTGTAGGTGTTACTGGTTTAAATGCTGGGATGGGGGAAAGGGAAAGAGGCCTGTCCTGCCAAGGTGCAAAATCACCTAGAAACAACCCAGTTGGAGTCCCTTCTATGCTCCTCGCCCCTTTCTTTCTCCTTTCTTCATATGCTTTTAGGTAGCTTAAATACAATCCTTGGTTGGCCTTGTATCAGGAAATCTGCCCAGCAACTGAATATGTCTAACTGTCTCTGGCACTGGTGTACTGAAATAGTAAGGGGTACAGTAATCTGGTCTTGCCCTTTCTTTCCACTTCCTATCTTTATCAGCTAACATTTATTAAGCACTGTGTGCCAGGTGCAGTTCAATGTGGTTTACGCATACAGCATCAACTCATTTAATTCCTTGCAACAACTCTGCAGTAGCTAATATTATCTATATTTTACAATTGGGGAAACTGAGGCACCGAATGAGACTGTAACCTGCCCCAAGTCACATGGCTAGGAAGAGGCAGAGCTGGGACACAAGCCCAAACTATTGCACTCCAAAACTATCAAACCACAATCCTATCAGTTTTTTCTTCTGCTCTGGAAGCTAACAACTTCCCATGCCCAAACCCCAGAACTCTTCTCTTGTTACTTACCATAAGAGCAGCTGCTGTAGGTTGCCTAGGAGAGAAAGAGTGAGGAAGAGGACTACCTCAATCTCACCCCTTCTTGCCTTGTCACAGCCCAGCCCCAACCCCGCAACACTCACCTCCCTGGCACTGCCCATTGGCATCAGGCTCTGGTTGCCCCAGAATGGAAAAGACCTCATCCTGTAGGGAGTCAGTGACACGGAGCAGCCCCTCCTGGAAAGCAGCATAGAGGGGGGCCCCCACTGTGCGCAGCAGACCTCCCCAAAGAGCCTCCTCAGAGCCCAGCTCCCCCACTGGGCTGAGCAAACCCAACAGACCTTGCAAAAAGTGGGGGGCTGGCTCCCTCCCATCAAGGCCTGTGGCATTGGTAGGGTCCACACTGGGCTGCACCTGCACCAGGGCCTGCCAGCGTGTGCCTTCTAATAGCAGCAGCAGAGAAGGCAACCAGTCAGCCACCAGGACACAGTCGGAGGGCCCATCACGGGTGCATGGGGGCCGGGTAGGAGTAGCCGGTCCCCCAGGAACTAAGGCTCCCAGCAGCACCTCTGCGAGTCCACCCAGCACACCTGCCTGGTGCCCCAGGAAGTCCCGGGGGGTCTGCTCCTGTCCCAGTAGTGCCAGCACATCCCCTAACAGCCCTAGCATTGGCTCCCAGTCAGGGCTGCCTCTCAGTGTCACTAGGAAATCGTGGAGCCGGAGGGCAGGGGGCTGGAGAGGTGGGGGCTCTCCCACCGGTCCCTCCCCCATTCTCCCAGGCTCAAAGGAAGAAGAAATGTTGGCCAGGAATGCAGAGAATCGTGAGCGGCTGAGGGACCCCCAGGGAGCCTGGTCCAGAGTGGAGAGCAATGACTTCAGGAGGGAGAGACCAGGGTCCAGGGACTGAGGCCCAGTAGGGGCCAGAGTCACTGCAAGGAGAGAAACCAGAGATCACTAGAGGGGAAGAACCTAGAACCCAAACTCAGCCCTGTCCTGGAGCCTAGTCCTGGCCTGGATCTAAAGATGAGGTGAAGGGGTTGGGGAGCTGAGTCCCTTTCATCAGCCTACAATAAGTCTTGGCCTACTTCCTTAACTCTCATTTTCTCCCTTAGCTCCAGTCCCTGTCCCTCTTCCTTGTATCTTTATCTTTTGCCTAACCAGTTAATCCCTACATTCTTAAGTCTCTTTCCAGCAACCATTCCCTTTATTCCCAGCCCTGCTCACTGTTCCTCTCACCTGCACAGGACAGCAGCAGCAGTAGGGGCCAGAGGCTCAGAGCCATGTTTCCGGGTGAGCACTGGTACTAGAGGTGAATTCTGGTTATTCTCACCTTGCGTGGGATAGCCAAGTAAGGGCAGGGCACCGCAGGCAGCCCGAGTCTCCACTGACACTGTAGTGTGGTCTTTCAGGAAACAATATCTGTAACCTGACAGCAGGTTTGTCACCTGAGCCACTGAATACCTGATCCTTTGGCTTTGGAGAAAGGTGTGTCTCTGTGAGAGGGACGAATGATAGGGGATCCCAGGGGACCCTTGGAGGAACCTAAGGGGATAGCTTCAGTTAGGAACCAGTATGCAAATAGGAATAGGCAGACATGGAGATGGAGAACCAGAGACCCAGGGTATAATCTGGGGGCTCTG
This sequence comes from Pteropus medius, assembly GCF_902729225.1. NCBI lineage: Eukaryota > Metazoa > Chordata > Mammalia > Chiroptera > Pteropodidae > Pteropus > Pteropus medius. Next base: position 26,101,023 of record NW_024349801.1, on the reverse strand, counting down.
CAGAAAAATATAAGAAAATAAAGAGGGTACAAAGGAGCTAAAAAGCAAGTAGTTTCAAAGAAGAAAGGGGTCCCAGGAGAAAGAAACTAGGCAGCCAGGTATAAACAGAGAAGAGGAATGAAGATAAAGTTCTGGTCAAAGGATAGAGCATTCAGGAAGAGGAGAGCTGCTTTTGATTTAGTCTCCAGAACCAGAAAATGTTAAGAGCTGGGCGGGACTTCAGAGATCACATAGATCAAACAGGTCACGCTATGGATAAGAAACAGACCCATTCAGGTGTGACTTGCTCATTAGGCTACTCAAATATTTGGGTTTGCCCACTGGCTTTCTTACTGTGACCTAAGTGAAAGCCCTATAAAAATTTGGGGGCTGAGAAAAGAGATAAACCAGATTAAACCACTATGCAAAGGGGCTATCTTTTCCCCACAACACACACAAACAGAGAGACAGACAGACAGACAGACAGAGACAGAGAGAGAGCGTGCAATATCTGCTTATAGATGAGAGAGAGCTCATTCAAAATAATCTAGTCTAGTCAGGATGAGAAGTCTTTTCTGTTCCCCCATTTGTATATCCCCAAAAGTCTTTACCTGATACCAACTCTCAACAGTAATTCAATCCTGAGGCCCCACTCAAACCATTATTCAGTCCCTCTTTCCTTAGAACCTTCCTCTACTCTATTCCCCAAACCCACAACTTCAAATCCATTATTAATGCGTTTCTGCCCTAGAAGGTTCACTTAGGAGCATAGAATTTTAGAGCTAGAAGGAATCTGAGGAATCCTCCAGTAAAAACTTCTCGTTTTATAAATAAGGAAATTAACTTCCAAAGAAACAGAATGGTTGACCCAATCCACAAAAGGAGTTGTGGGCAGTGCTGGGGTTTTCCAAGGTAAGTCAAAACTTGAGACCAATTGCATGACTTTACCAATATTTTCCCTTTGCCCATGAAACGTATCACATCTAGTCTGAAAAGCAGAGAGAAAAATCAGAGGAAGAACATGACCTGGGGTCCCAACAGCTTTCTAGCTCCTAGTTCCAGCCCATCCTGTAATCCACCTGAATTTCTGCCCTTGATTCTATAAAAACCTTATAATAAATTTTCCTTTTTTTCCCCCTAATACCGTAGCAAAAAAATGAGATGGTCTGAATTCAAATCCTGGCTCCAATATTTATTAGCTGTGTGTCCTGGGTAGTTTCTAACCCTGTGTCACAGTGTTCTTTTCTGTCAAAAGGAGAAATCTAGTATAGAGTTGCTGTGAGGAATAAATTAGATAATGCATTCAAAGTGCTTCACATAGTGTCTGGCATTCATTCAACAAAGAGTAAGCACCTACCATGTGATCCAGAATAAACATGCACTAAATTTTACTGCTGCTATTATTATTAGACTAGCTCAATATGAATTCTTTTATTTGAAACTTAAGAGTCCTAATTAATAAAGAAATTATTACCAACAAGTAGTGTCTTGAGAGATAGACCTTTAGAACAATATTGGAACTACCTGAGTCAAGCAGAGAGAGGAACAGTGAGGACTCCCTCAACCTAGGCTGGGAAATTCTCGGCGGTCTACATAATGGTGTAGCAAGCGGTTGGTTAAGCAATCCTGTTGTTGCCAAGGATTCAGACTCTGTACCAAATGAGGGTGAAGTGCTCTGGGTTTATAGCAAATATACCAAGCTTATAGCTTGATAAGGTCTAATATGAGTGAGATAAGTTCCAATCTAGGATGATCAAATGAAGACAGAGAAAAACTGAAACAACAAACTGAAATTACAGGGGCCTAGAACAAGAAATTAATCACATGTCTTGCTGAAGTGAGCAGATAATGTTGATGGGATGACTGGAATGCTCTGTGGTCTGGCAATTTTAATAAAGATATTTGGGTGGAGCCAAAGGAGGTAAGAAATCTGAAACATCCCCACTCCCCCAAACTTCCCACAGGGTACTCTCTGTCTGACAAGAACAGACGCCTCCCTTTGTAAAATACAATTATTTTTCTTGGTTTGCCTTTTGTAATTGAAATATATAGTGCTCATTAGATAACTGAGTATTCCCCATATTTCCCAGATCTCTTACAGTTAGGTGCAGTCAAGTGATTAGTTCCTGCCAATAGATAGTGAATGACCAAAGAATTTAAGAGCTAGCAAATGACCCTTCAGCCATCTCATCCTTGTTGAAGGAACCTAGAAACTGCATGTTGAGATACAGTGTCACACGGCCAAGTAGGTTGAAGTTGCAAAATATCACACAGCATTTAGTTGAGTCTCATTATGAGTTCTGTATTTGTGAATTCACCTACCAAAATTTGTGACCTGAAAATCAGTGTTTGTGTTATTTTCACAATTATTCATAGATATGCACAGAGTGGCAAAAAATTTTAGTTGCCCTTGTTGAGGTCAAATAAGGTGATACTCCCTCTTCTTCTCATACTGCAAATAAGTGTCCTTTTCATGGTCTAGTTAGTTTCACAATTTTTGCACTATTTTTTGGTGATTTCAGTCTTAAAATGGCCCTCATGGGGATGGGGGGAGGTAGTTGGGGTAAAAGAGGTCAAATATGTGGTGACAGAAAGAAATCTAACTATGGGAGGTAAACATACAATGTAAATATATATATGTCTTACTGTTAAAATGTACAGCTGAAATTTACCAGATTTCATTAACCATGTCACCATAAAAAAATATAAATTTTAACAATATATAGAAGAGGAAAATAAAATCAAACTGTTAAATTAAAACGGCCCTCACACTGAGTGCTAAAGTGCTGTATAGTGTTAATAAGCACAGGAAGGCTGTGATATGCCTCAGGGAGAAAATACATGTGTTAGATAAGCTTCATTCTGGCATGAGTTATGTTGCTATTGACAAAGAGGTCAATGCTAAGGAATTAACAACATATATTAAATAAGGTATCTTTAAACAGAAACACTTTACATAAAACACAATATATAAAACAAGGTTATGTGCCCATCAGTTGATGAAACAGCTGTGACAAGAGACTCACAGAAACCTAACCCTGCATTTCCCCTAGGAGCAATGGTTCAGTATTTGCTAACTCAGTGTTTGCAGCAACTTTATAGAACATAATGCTAAGAATAACAAGATTCAACGGTAGCTGCCTTGAAGAGTTGCCCAACAAGTACTGAAATCTTCATGAGTGAGAAATAAAACTTTCTTGTGTTAACCACTGAGGTTTCAGGGTTAATTTGTTCTTGCAGTATAGGTTTTGACTCTCCTGATTAAGAAACTTTTAAATTATGTTTGTATTTTGATATTAGACCTCTGAAGTCTAGGTTCCTATTTTATCATTTATTAGTTGTATAATCAGGAGAAATTTCTGTAATTCACTCATCTATAAAATAAATATTACCTATCACTAAATTATGTTTATTCCCTTGTATTATAAAGTGCTTATGATATACCAGGTACTTGTATAGATTCACTAAATGTTTCTAAATATTAATAAATTTTTTTGTAACTAAAAAATCCTTAATCGATGCAAAAATATCAGCCAGATAGAAAAAGTTGAGAACCATATGATTTTACTTATATGTGGGATATAAAACTGAAAGCAACACAGGAATAAGACAAACCAACAGAGACTCATGGACATGGACAACAGTTTAGTGATTACCAGAGGGAGAGAGGGAGGCAGATAGGGGTAAATGGGTCAAATATATGGTAACAGAAGGAAATTTAACTGTACTCTTGAAACCTATATTATTTTATTAACCAATGTCACCGCAATAAATTTAATTTATAAAAGATCGGTACAAGCAGTATCCTAAATGAAAGGCCTTCAGAAAAAAATATAGAACTCATTGAGTTAAGTAGGGAGGGGACGATTGAGGATTCTCCCAATTACTTGTCAGTCCTCATTGGGATTAGAAAAGGAAGAGCAGGTTCCAAGAAATGGTAATGAGTTCCATTTTAGGCATATTTCAAATGAAGTACCTGAAGGCAGACAACTGAGTATTTTCCCCTGTTGTTTCTAAGAGAAGTCTAGGCTGCAAATGGAATTGGAAGTCGTTAGGGTGTAGATAGTAGTTGAAACCATAAAAGTGGGTGAAACTAGTTAGAGAAAGTTTGTAGAATATGAACAAAAATGGTTGAGGACCACACATTTAAAGCTTGGGAAGAAGATGGCTAGCAAAAAAAGTGGAAGGAAAGCAATCCAATGAAACACTTAAAGAGCATGGTGTCATGAAACCAAAGGAGAATACTGCAATGAAGGTGCAATGGTCAAAATGAGCTGTGGTGGTTTTGAACTTTGTTGGTTTAGCTAAACTTGAATGAATTTCCCAGAATTCCCTTCCCTGCGTGGTTCCATGTTATGGTTGGCCAATAAGAGAAACTTGTGTGAGATTTGAGAGGAGGAAGAAAAGCAATGAAGACCTATTGTTAGAGGTGTTGAAGGATAGACACAGACATTGAGGGCAGGAGGCCCAGTTTGTCCTCACTGAAGAGGGGATGAAAAATAGGGAAATAAGTCAGTCAGATGAGTATTCTTAGTTGGTCCTAGAAAGGCTTTTGTGGGGTCATATGCTACTCAGGGGACTCTATCTACCTAGTCTTCAATACAGAAATGTAAGTATCATCTTACAGCAGACTAGACTATAAGCTCTCAAGCAGAGACTACACACTGTTATACCCTAAGTTTCCAGCACGTAATATTAAACAAAGGATTTGTTAAATAAATTTATTCTACCTCACACGTCCCTGGCCTGTATTATAGGGGCTACAATCTCTACATGGTGATGAGTTTGCAGCTTCTACTCAAAGACTGTTCACTTCAGAGAAGGGATAATTCTTTACAAAAGAATTCCAATTAATAAATATGTGAGAGGAATTAAAGAAATAGAACACTACAGTAGTAATTACTACAAACCAGATCCCCCAATGAATGCTAAAATTAGTGGGGAAAAGTTTAAGGAGAAACATGATATTTGCATAACCTCACAGTATCTCCTCCCAAGTATTTATTAATTATAAAGGGAAAATAGTTAACTTCACAGTGGAGAAACCTGGGTGACATCACCTCAACTAAGAGATCAGTGTTAACATCACCAGTTATAAGATACATCACTATTATACAGCTCCTGATAGGATGTGCTGAGAAGGGCACTTCACCTCATGGTATTCTTCTAAAAAATCATAATATCAGTATAATCATAGAAAACATCGGATGCACCCAAATTGAGGGCCATCCTACAAAATACCTGACCAGAATTCTTCAAACGTGTCAAGGTTGTCAATGGTATGGAAAGACCAAGGTAACTGTTAAAACCAGAGGAGACTAAGGAAATATGACAACTTATAATGTTGTATCCTGTACTGGAGCCTAAAACAGAAAAATGACATTAGAGGAAAAACAGGTGAAATCCTAATATAGTCTCTTCTTTCATTTTCACCAGTGTTAGTTTATTAGTTTTGATAATTATATATAAGAGAAAGTTGGATGACAGGTACTATCTTTGTAACTCTTCTGTGGGTCTCAAATTATTTCAAAATAAAAAATTTTTAAGTGTTCACTTCATCCAGAGTCTCCTGAATAGGAAAAATATAAATGCGAATATTGTGAAGATTTCTCCCTGTTGTGGTAAAAAAAAAAACCCGAAAAACAGAATTCTCTCCAAAAGTGGCATTAAAAAAGGCTTGTGTTCACATACTATCTTCAAAACTGAACATCATAGTTAGTACATAAAGAAATTAAAACTTTTGTTGAAAGAACTGATTCCCTTTTGGACATTAGAGGTCTGGTTGACTTTTTCATCTCAAGAACTGAGACGGAATGAGACAAAGATTCTCTGAGGTTTTAAATCTTTGTAAATAAAAGAAATAAATAATTTTTAAAAACATTTAAAACTTTTATATTAAAGAGTAGTGATAATATATGGACAAATTATAATAAAGAAAAATTAGTATATATTCATAACCAATAATTGATGTTAAACATTAAAAAATAAAATTTAAAGTTATTATGGTAATATAGTAAATAAAAGTTATACTGTAATTATAAAATTTCTCTTTTCTTCTTGCATTATTTTTATATATTTTATGGTATAATAAAAAAATTTATTAATTGTTTTGCTTCAAACTGGGAACATACTGGTTTACGTTCCAGGATGGTATTTGAAGATACAAGTAATAATTGGAGATCAAAGGGGAAAATTACGTTCCAAAATAAAGTTTAATACAAATATCATGTGAAAAAAATTTAAATTTCGTTATAGCACAACGCTATATAAATCCCAACTTCACTTCCAAAATGCTCCTGAGGAACCCCCTCAGAGTTACCTGGTGTAAACCTTAAATTTGTTCATTGACTTAAAAATAGTGTTGAGAACTATAGCAGGGATACCCAGTCAGGGCAAGGATGGAACGGAAGCTAGAGGAGTGAGTAATAGATTGCCAGTGGAGCTTGATCTTTAGACCTTAGAATATTTGTTTAGTCAGAAAAAAATTTGTTTTTGTTTTGAGCAGCTATTTCACATGACTCTGGGCTGCTAGAAGGATAATTTGGAGGAGAAACAGGAGGTAAAAAAAAAATCACTATCTTCATGGAAGTTCTTTATTATTTGGTGATCTTATGAGGAACTAGTTAGGATAGCAGGGATTTCTGTCTTGTTCATTCATTGATGTAGCCCAACGCCTAGAACAGTGTCTGGAACATAGGAACTCAACAAATATTTGTTGACTAAACTTCCATTCCAGTAGCACTGAAACCAGATAGTTTTCATTAAGGAAGGAGTTAAAGAATGAGGTAGCAGACATAGACTATTCATTTGAGAAGTTCAGCTATAGAAAGGTAGGAAGGAATCAATCTTCAAATACCTATAAAGTAGTATGAAACTTTCATGTATGTATGTAACATCTGATTCAATAGGCCTTGAGGATGGGACCTGAGATTATGCACTTGTAACAAGTAACCAAGTCTGGTCCTCAGCCCACACTTTGAGCAAAGCTACTTAAAGATGCTACTCAAAAAGCATCTACTTTGTAAATAGCATATGTGAGATTTATGAAATAATGCTTCCTTACTCTTTTGTTTATTATATTCTGAATGCCAGATTCAATGGATGCTCCAATCCAGATCTTACTGGACCATTACTTTCTTGAAATTCTATCTTGGCTCTAGCGATATTTCTCTAGAATGATTATCCTCCTGTTTCTTCAGCTCTTTCCTCTCAGGCTTCTTTGCTGGCTCCTTTTCCTCCTCCTATCCCTTAACTGTTCCTTTTTCTCAGGCGTCCATCTCCAGCCCTCTTTCTTCTATTTGTACTTAATGGAAATCCTTTATATCTAATTCTACTTGGTTCCTTTAGGGGTTCTAGGTATACGATTTTGTCTAAAACCAGTAGTTTTAATTCTTCTTTTCAAATATTTATGTTATATGTATGATAGAATATTTAATAATACCATACTATATATTGACAATTATTTTTAAGACATTTTTCTTTTGTTGCTAATTTTATGGTGAATAACTACAATGCTTTTCATTGAAACATAATGTTGATTTTTGGTTTTAGATAATCTTTACTTAATTTAAAAAATGGAGATATAATTCACATAACATAAAATTCACCATTTTAAAGTGTACAATTCAGTGTTGTTTTATGTGTGAGGATATGTATAAATGAAGCACTCAAAAAATGATGGAATATTTAATAATAAACTTTTCTAAAGACTCAAGTCATCCAACAATGAAATGAGATCCCTTCTAGATAATAAATCCCCAGTAACTAGAAAAACATTAAGCGTCAGCTGGATAATCCTCCTTTCAGTGATGTTCTAAAAGGTGTTCCTGTTTTGATGACAGATAGATTAATTCTGAGGTCAAATCTATGAGACACTTACTGATTTAAACACTCCCACAGAGTGGAATCACTGCCCTGAGCGATGGCAAGGAAATGAAATGAAGGCACTGTTTCACAAACAGGTGAAAATCATGTTTGATTAAAGTTAATGATGCATAGCAGAATATTCATAAGAATAGGCAATGGAAACAATAGTTCTCAGTTACACTAAAAGCTCCTAGGATCTTCTTACTCCAACCCCCCAAACAGAGAGTCCTCTACGCGCTGGGGAAGGAGAGGGTGAAATTAGGACTCTATCAGGAAGCAGAGGTTACAGGCAGGGTGGGAACTATAGTTACAAAGTCAAGAAAAGAGTCAACCTGAGCAGCTGTGGAAAGGGTAGAAAGCCAAGGACCACAGGCCCCATTGGCATCTAAACTATTTCATCTGACCTTATATCTTTCAGTATCCCCTATGTCTCAGAAACAGGACACTGAGCAATTATCAGTAGTATTTATTAGACATTTATACTTTGAATTCTCCATTTCCAACTATTCTCTTTGTGATCCTTTGCCAAAGATATTGAAGCCATCCATTGTCAGCTTTACTTGTCTTCAAAGTTCATTAGTGCTTGCACTGTGAAAAAACAGATTATGAGGCTGGAGAGCTAAGACTATCCAGAACACACAATTGTTTGGTAAAGTCCACAAACATGCCACCCTGAACATGCCTGATCTTGTCTGATCTCGGAAGCTAAGCAGGGTCGGGCCTGGTTAGTACTTGGATGAGAGACCACCTAGGAATACCAGGTTCCATAGGCATTAAAAAAAAAAAGTTTGGTGAAGACCCTGCTTTTCTGGGTTCCCACACAAATTTTTACTAATCTTTACTTTAAGCCATATGTATTATGTCAACTACAATTGAAAAATGAATTTTTAAATATTAAGCCATATGTGTCTATACTCTTTGCCATAGATGAATTAATCAGAATTAAATATGCTGCCTTACTCCCTTCTCTCTTTCAGTTTTCTCCCAAGAGAATGAGTGGGAAGACAGGGCTGAGGACAACTGGAAAGAGCAGGATTAACTTTAGGCAACATTTTGAAGTAGGTGAATGTGTACTTTGACAAATATCTTTGACATTCTGCTCTCAATTCCATGTTACAATGTTATAAATTCCTCTCGTTGCCCTCCTGTGCCCACCACACACACACATTTCTCTTCTCTAAATTATTTCACACTGAATGGATTTTAGCTAGGTATGAGGAAGATAAAACTAATCCATATTAATTTGTAAAAAAGGGCCCCTAATTCTTGCAGATTTTATTTTTAGAGGTAAAATTTATTAATCCAAATTAATCTCCAAGTGATGAAATTTCAAGTGAGAAACTTAGGGAAAATAATTTTGAGCAGGTAGTTCTCCACTGAACTCTGATTCTGCTGTTTAAACACAAACTTCTTTGCCTCGGCTGACACTAGAAGGTGCTAAAAGGAGTAGAAGTCTATAATTCATAAACCTCTTTTGGGGATTGGGGGCAATGGGGACTTGTGGGCTTTCTGCTCACTATCTAATCCCCATAGCTATCAGTTATTATGTATATGTAAGCCCCAAATCTTGAGCCTGAGGCCCTACTATTCAGGTCTGAGAAGAAACATGTACAAAAGAGGGCAGGCCGTCCAAATTGAGCAAGAGCCCATCTTGCCTTAACTGCCAACAAATGGAACACTCTCCTCTTGGGAAACAAGCTCTCAGATCTCAAAGGATTTAGGTGTCCCCTACTGGAGAAGCGAAATTGTCAGGTTCTCTCTAGGTTAGAAGAAATCAGGACATATGCCCGGACATATGCCCGGAATGTAACATGCCAAACCAAGGATTTGCCTTTTTTAGGTGTGAAGTGGAAATTCAGAGGCTGAGATACCAAAATAGTGGACACTCTCTTCCTTATCCCCAGTTATATGTGTTATTCCAATGTGCTTAACTCCTGGTCCCTATGATTGCCCTAAATTCATACCTGCAAATTCTTGCAACTGTTTACGCTCCTCTAGGTTATACTGAAGCTTTTCTAGCAACTCGAAATATCGGAAGAGTGAATCTCTAGGCCAAACAACACGTTCATCCTGATCCATATCCATTAGTCCAGGCAGATTCTGGTGTACGTGAGTCTCCCAGTCTAACTGACCTGAATGGAGGAATTCTTTTTAAAAAGATACACAGATTTGTGGAAGCTGGGAAAGAGCTGATAAATCCTATGGTGGTGTGTGGGGAAAGCAGGAATGAAAGAGGAAAGAGGAAGCAGTGAGGGAAAAGGGTACATCACCAAGAGATCACTTTTTCAATATGCAAAGACAGCCACAGCCACACTTACCCAATGTGAAGCAGAAGTATCGGGGAAATGAAGAAGCACAAAGAAAGTAACTAAGACCAGAAAATCAGACTGGTGGAGAAAACTGGGAAGTAGGTATAATGGGAGAGCTCCTATTAAAATTGGGATGTCTCCTAGAGGAATCTGAATTCATATGGAAGAAACCCTCTGCTTACCAATAGAGTCCGCACGTCTGGATTCAGAAGAAGAAGAAAAGAAGGAAGACAAAGATGAGGAAGAGGAGGAAGAAGAAAAGGAAGAGAAAGATGAAGACTTTTTCATTTTTGGTTTTGATTTTGACTGATATATTCCTGAATTCTCTTCAATGACAGCACTTTTAGACACTTGAAAAACTTCTGATCTGTCCAAAGATTCTGCTTGTTGACTGGTATCTCTAAAAGGGAAAGGGGAAATTTTATTGCTTCAAATACATCCATGAGAGATAGTTAGCACTTTTACTATTCTGGTCCTGGCCCTGGCCATCCCCTAAAGCTAATATTAAGGATATGAGGGGCAAACTGGTCATTGTATGTACAAGTTATTTTATATACAAACCCAAAATCTGAGCTTAAGCACTTCCAACCTCAATTATCCCATGTGTTATATTTGTTAGTGCCCCTCACCACATAGGTTCTGTGCTCAGCTTTACTCAGGCTTCCATATTCCATACCCCACCTTATTTGGCCAAGCTTTAGCTCCCCACTGCAAGGCCCTATGCCTATTAACACCACAACTAAAGCCTTCGCTCACCTGATTCTATTTCTTAATAGTAGAGGGCCCTTGGGCTCAGCTCATGGTGTTTTATCTTCTCCATTCAGTCACTCCTTTAGTGATCTCATCTGAGTTTAAATGCCTACTAAATGCAAATTTAAACCCCTAGTCCAGATCTTATGTCTCAATCCAGACTTGTATATGCAACTTTTACTCACATATCGCCACTCGAATGTCTAATGGAAATCTCAAATTCAACCCAAACTGAACTGTTTGCCCATCAAATCTCTTCCACCTACAGCCTTCTCCATCATAGCTAGTCCATCCTGCCAGTTTTTAGGCTAAGACTTTGGAGTCATCTTTAACTCCTCTCTCATACCCCCACATCCAATCCATCAAGAAATCCTGTTGACTCTACCTTCATAATATATCTTTTTTCTCACTGGTACCAGTGACAGCACTCTGGTCTGAGCTATTATTGCCTCTTGTCTGGATAGCAGCATAGCCTCCCAATTCATCTCCCTGCTCCTTTCCTCATTCTTCTACAGTCTTTCGTCAACACAATAACCAGGATAACCCCTCTTAAATGTAAGGCATTTCATGTCACTGCTCTGCTCTATCCCTCATTTCACTCAGAGTCAAAGCCCAAGTCTCTGCAACACCCCCCACAGCCCTACAGGATCTCTCTGAACTCATCTCCTATCACTCTTTCCTCTGCTCACTTTGGTCCAGTCACAATGGCTTCCTTGCTATTTCTCAAACACATCAGGCGTGCTTCTAGCTTAGGACTTTTGTACTAGCTGTTCCCTCTGCCTATAATATAACACTCTTCCTATAGATATCCACATACTAATCCCCTCACCTACTCCAAGTCTTTGCTCAAATGTTACCTTTTCAGTGAGGCTACCCTGACTACCTTGTTTACGATTACAACCCACCTACAACCCCCACCCTGTACTCCATTCCCCCTTATCCTGTCCTACTTATTTTTTCATAATGCTTATCATATTTTAACATATTAATATATTTGTTTAATATGTTCATTTTTTATTGTCTCTTAGCCCTTACTAATATGTAAATTCCATGAGAGCAGGCATTATTGTCTATTCTGTTCACTGATATGTCCCAAGCATCTAATAAGTATTCAATAATTATTTGTTGAATGGATAAATGAGTTTCTTATTTCTCTTTATGCTCTCTTATCCACTGCTGAACACTAGGGGTATAGAATAGCATTTGTTTCATAGAAAGTACTTGTATGAATTTCCTGTGGCTGCTGTAATTTGTGGCTACAAATTACCACAAACTTGGTAGCTTAATACAACAGAAGTTCATTCTCTCACGATTCTGGAATCCAGAGTCTGAAATCAAAGGTGTTGGCAGGGCCATATTCCTTCTGGAAGCTCTAAGGAAGAAGGTTCCTTGCTTCTTCTAGCTCTGGCAGTTAGTCGCCTGGCATTCATTGGTTTGTGGTTGCATCACTCCAATCTCTCTCTCCATCTCACATCCCTTCCTATTCTCTGTCTATGTCTTCTCCTCTTTTGTCTCTTATAAGGATTCTTGGCACTGGATTTAGGGCCAACATGGCTAATCCAGGATGATCACATCTCAACATCCTTAATTGTGTCTGCAAAGGCCCTTTTTCCAAGTAAGGTCATGTTCACTGGTGTCAGGGGTTAGGACATGGACATGGGCATATCTTTTGGGGGGCTGCCATTCAACCCACTATAACAAATAGCTATGAATGAATTAATTCTCTCTCAAAGCCAATATTCATCTTTGGTTTTCTACCCTCTCTTCCTTCATGTGTGTCCATCCCAGTTCATATGCACATTCCTAACCTGATATACATACATTTTGCTAACACTTGACCTCAGTGCCTCAGGCGACAGGTTTTGTCTTCTGCAAAGCAAAAACAAAACAAAACACACAAAAGAATGAAGAGATTTATACTGAAACAGGAATGTCGCAAGAAAAAAAGGAAATAATTCAGATCACAAAGTGAAAAAAAAAATAACTGAGCAAGGAGAACAAATTGTAGTAAATGGGTGAAAAAGAGTAGGGAAGCCCCAACAGTAGATAAAAGAATAAGGCAAAATTCTAGAGTTGGGGAATTCTAACCCTGGGGCAAATCTTCTGTCACAAAGGGAAAAATGGGATCAAGGCCGAGAAGTAGAAATAGGGAATGAGGTCAGGAAACCTTTGAGAACTAAAATTGGGTTTGAAAATAGGGAAGCAGACCTCTGGATAATCTGCCGCTTGAATATGTCAGCTTTGTGCTGAACCTCCAGGTGTGTCATCTCCTCATTCAGCTCATTCCTGATATTCTGAAAGTTAGTAACTGCCCCAAAGGGCCATTAGGTGTTGGGAAATGGTGGTGACCAGACCTGGGGAGAAGGCTTGGATGGGGAGAAACCAAGTGAAATATCCATCACAGGCCCCAAACCACCCTGCAATTTCAGGTTTTCATGTGGTCACTGAGGCTGGTACTAAGGCAGGGACCACATGAGTACATGGAGTAGGCACTCTAATTTCTTTCCAACCACCCCTCCTACAAAATTTCACCTCTTCTATGCTTACCCATCATGGCTACTATGATATTTCGAAAGATGATGGAACCAAGTAACAACGAAAGGATGACATAGATGCTGCTGAAGGTGCGGCTAACTTCAGGCACCAGCCAGGTATCCTGAAGCAGTGCATACCAATGATCCATGGTGAAGAGAATGAATACTGTCACTAGGGAATTCGGCAAGTCCCTAAAGGAAAAGGAGGTGTGTGTATAGATAGAACAGAGATCTAAACCTCTCAGAAACAGTATCATTCTCACTCTTTTTTCATTCTTAAAGCAACATAAGAGCATTTCTTTGTTTGCTCTGACTTTGGCTTCTTTTCTACCATACTCCATTTTTTAGTTAATCATTCTTCAGTTTGAGGTTGTTTGATTAGGTTTTCCTTTATCATGAATAATCTATGAATTTCACTTACTATTCCTTTAGTACCTGGGTCATAGGAGGCAGTCACTACATAGGTACTGATTTTTTTAAAAAATGAATGAATGAATCACCAACTACATATCATTATTTGTAAGTTCATTCTCCACTTTCCTATGGACTTCGTCTAATCAAAGATCATTTATATATTTAGCAAACATCATTCCTATGTAGTTCATTGGTATGAACTGACGGTCAAGCAAATGGATGGATTTGTGACATAAACATGTGATCTCAAACAATGAATGATAATGTATATGTCACAAAAGTTTTCAGGAAGGTATCTAAATTCTCCTTCTCTCCTTGTCTCCATATGCAATTTGTTGAAAACATCAAGGCCTGAATAATATCAATTCTAAGACTTTCCTAACTTAAAACTCTTACAAAATTACTAAGAGAGACCTGAGAGGTGCTGACAGGATTGGATTCCAATTCATAAATAACATTATCACCTCTAAATCCAAACTGACTTACTACTAGTAATTAGAGTTCTCTAGACAAAGATCTTATTGGGATTTTACTATTAAGTATAGGTATGTTACCTAATGGTCACTAGTTTTACCCCAATCTCCAGCTGTGGGGATTCATTGTTTGGGATCACATATTTATGTCACAAATCTATCCATTTACTTGACTGTCAGTTCATAGCAATGTACTACATAGGAATGATGTACTCCCCATACCTAGAGATTGGGGTAAAACCAGTGACATGTTTGAGAGTCATAGTAACATTTATTATCACTTACAATGTGTTAAATACTGTGTTAAACGCTTAAATGTGTAACCTCATTTATCTTACACTCTTATTCTCATTTTTCAAAAGAGGTAACTGAGGCATAGAAAGCAGAGTTTAACCACTGCAGTGTACTGCTATTTTAAGATGGTTAATGAGGGTGCATTTGAATTTGCAAAACCCAGAGCAAATATGGAACTAGCTGTCCTATTCTCAAAATCAGAGTGACTACCACTTACTATTTCTTTTTTTCTCTATGTCTCTCCTTACTGTCTTCTATTCTAATTTATTACAATAGACTGTACTTTTTGTATTACTATTTGAACTAGCTTCTCATCTCTTGCCTAAATTCTCTCCCCCAACCCAGGCTTCCCCCCATCCTGCCTACGAGAAGAACACGTGGTACTTCAGGTCCTGGCGAGTTGAACGGGTGTAATTCTCGAAGAAGTAGACACCGGTCACAGCAAAAATGTAGAAGAAGATGATCAGCAACAACAAGAGGAAGGTCATGCTCTGGAGGCCATGACCTCAAGTCAGAGCTGGGCCAGACTAGGCTGATCTCCACTTACAGCCCAGTCAAGCCCACCCTGGCAATCTCCCACCAAACCCTCACTTCCGGTCCTGAACCCAGTCATCTCTAGACCACAGAGGCTTGACCCCAGACGTTTTCTCATCCAATAACAAATCACAAGGTCTTTCATTGCTTTCATTGACCCACCCAGACTTGTTTCATGTTAAACTCCCATGTTTATCTACCTTGCCCACCTGGTTTAGCTGCTACAGTCAAATCACCTTGAGGGCCCTGACCAGGGCCAAAATAATGACTCGAATTTGACGAAATCGTGCAAAGAGTTTGAGAGACCTTAGCACTCGGCAGATCCTCAGCAACTGGAGCCATACAGACTCGCCTTTTACTCCTACCAGCACCACAACCTCAGGAAGCAGGGACTGTGGGAAACACAGATTATGAGTAAAATATACTCAACAGCACCTATGCACAGTTGCCCCTTCTTTAGCTCATCTTCACAGTTCTCTGGACATTATCCATTGAATAACATTCTCTAGGGATTGCTTCATATTCAGCTTTTCTGTACTAAATTACTTAAACTCTTTACTTCAACTTTCAGACATAAAAAGGAGATAAATATAGTGCTTATCTCATTGGGTTGTTGTGAAGCTCAAATGAGAAAATACATGTAGAACAGAATAGTATCTGGCACTTAGTAAGTGCTTAGTAACTGGCAGATGTTATTGTTGGGGTTAACGTTGTGGTTAGATTCTGCCTTGTTCCTAATACCAACAACTCCTGCAATGACTGACTTTTAGTTTTAGGGGGAAAAAAACCCCAATAAAATACTGAAGTTAGGTACATTTCTATGTGTTCCTTCCTGTGATCTAATTATCTTAACTTTTCTTGTCATTTTGATTCACCTAGGCATATTCTTCAGCCCACTAACCTAATCCTCAGGTTATCTATCCTTACCAATACGGTGACAACAAAGTCAAAGACATTCCAGGCATTCTTCCAGAAGAGGAAAAAACTGGATAGCCACATAAGAAGGATTTCCAAGATGAAAATAAGCAAGATGAACCAAGCTGCCACCTCCAGACTCAGCTTCAGTGGCAACAGTTTGATATTTGAGGATTCGAGCAATTCTGTGAGAATAGATCAAGGGATGAATAAAGGTTAAGGAAGTGGGAAGGTAAATGATAGAGAACGATCACAACCTGTCATAAACCACATTTGTGTCAACAGCTATTCCATCTTTCTTTGAGTTTCTCAACACTGTTGTTGCTTCCACCCATGAAATACAGGAGAGGACAGAATCGAACATGAAAAATAGCTACAACTCATCTCTCTGACTGGTATCTTGCCCTCCCACTCTGGGGTCACACAGACACCAAGGGATTGATCTCTTAATTACCACCAACCCTGTATGCTGTACTATTACCCAGGTCCCAAACTTCACTTAGAAGCAATGGACCTTAAGAATGGAATGAAAATGTGGGGCCATGACAGGTACAGTGCTTTATAAGGGATGTAGAAACAAGAAGCCAGAGTCATAGAGTATATTGAATTATAATAAGAAATTACTTGGTTCTTTGTTAGCTTTTAAACCATTCCCTTTCTTCTGTCTCAAATTGACTTTGTACTGCAAAACAAATTGAATTCTATTCTTTCCCTCTAAACTTTATCATTTGCTAATTGCTATTCCTTAACTCATTGCCTTCATCTTTCAACCCTCTTCATTGCTTTTATATATTTAATGGATGTATGCTATCCTACTGAAAAAACATTGAGATCAAAATAGGATTAAAAGCTAAAAATTTAATGTTTCCCTTTGAAACAGAATAATCTGAGAGCCTGCAAATGCATTATGACTGATATGTTTGGCAGTTAATGGCAGTCAGAAGAACATACTTAAACTGCCATGTAGATTTTGACACATAGTTTTAATTGTTATTGCTTTTAGTAACATTTTTGGCTAATTATAATCATAATGGAAGTAAGAAATAATGCTGTTGAAACACAACTTCATGAAGAATATAAGAATAATTCTGCAAGTTTATCTCGATGATCTTCATTAGATTCTATAAATTGCATTCATCTGATCAAAAATTTCATATAGTACATCAAGATATCGCTAGAACCTCAAAAATCAATATAAAATTATAATTGTTATACTCAGTTTTTTGTTAGAAATAAGGGCTATTCACACTTGCAACATGTTTTCAGAGAAAAGCTTGCAAATGATCTAAAACTTTCTTTTCTCTCATCATTTAGAAACAAAATATGTAAAATATAAAAATAAGCAACTAATATCATTGTGAAAGTAGTTTTTCTACATTTTATGCCCTAACACAAAATTAAATTTTCATCTACACTTTAACATATATCACATGTATTTAACATGTAATATATAATGTTATAAATCTGAAACTAATATGTTATATGTCAATTATATCTCAATTTTTAAAAAGGAATGAAAAAATTTTAATTTAATTTAAAAAATAAAATAAATAAAATAAAAACTATATAGTATGCAAAATAAATATATTTGATCCTAAAGTCAAATTTTATGTCATTTTAAAATTCATGTGTAGACAAATCATATATTTTCTTTAAAAATAGCATGAATCACTTAAAAAATGGGAAAGTAAAAATTTGCTTACAAAGGATTATTAAAATTATACAATAAACCTTAAAATATAATACATAATAATATGCTAGCCTAAAATATTATTTTTGTTTCAACTTGCTTCTTTATATCATAAAAATAATGAAATAATTAAGACTCTTAGGGAGGTTTTCAAGATTATATATGTATGACTGGGAAACAAAATCATTAAGACAAAAAAGACTGTGGAGCTCTGATCCAGAAAACTATCTATTAATTACTATTATTTTCCCTATCTATAACAAACATTCTTCGTGATCTGGAAAACTGTCTTTTAAAAGCCTAAGCAAAGTCTTAATGTTTATTACATGAATTAGTCAGTTCAAAGAAATCTGTTAGTCACAAATTATTATTCCTCCTGCCTACCAGGAGAATGTACTTAATAAGATACAATTTTCATGAGTCTGCCACATACTTCCCACTTGGGCAATCCACCTATCCTCTGCCACAGTGATCATGTTTCATATTCAGCTGTTTTATCAAATAGAATAGTTAGTGCTATTCTATTTTGATTTGTCCATTAGATTCAGGGAATTCTGTACATGTACTGCTATTTACTTTATTCAAAGGATTAAGACTATATCCCTAACCCCACAAGGCAAATATACGCAAATTTTCATACAAGAAATAGGACATGTGGGTGACTTATTTCAAAAGCCTCCCCATATGGGGAGGCTATAAAACACTTCAAAATATATAGTATACCGTAGTGGGTCAATAACATCGATTATTGTGGTATATTTAAATATCTTTGACCTGATTGCATCAAAACTGTTTTAAAGTGGGAAACTTCTCCAAAACAGTGAAACAAGGGAGTGCTTTTACTATCCTTTATCCTTTCTGAACAGTTTGTTCAAGATGTTAATCAAATGAGCTCACTGATTCTCCAGATTCATTTTATTGTTAATACATTTCCTATAATTTATGACTGGCTTTAGAGTCATAATCTTTAAGTCATTTTTTTGGCTCATCTAATATCTTAGTTGTACCTAACTTTACATACTTCATGAGATTTCTTATTCATACTTAATCTTTCTAAACATACCTGTAAAAATGTAAGTATTGGATCACTCATTGATAGGCACCAATATCTCTAAAAGGTTAATTCAAACAAAGTTAGACTAAACCTACAGAAGAAATATAACTGGTCTTTACATCTCCAGTTCCTTGTGAGTCTATTACACCCTCCTTCTAAGTGTCTAGACTACCTTATATCTACACTCTCGAGAACCCTCCAAATGTTCAGCAGTTGCACAAATCCTACTCCAGGAGACAACATAATTATGCCTATCACAATTCGAGTAACATTTAAAAATGTAGAATAATCAATTTAAAGGAAAAAAAAAATCCCATCCACTTCCTCTTGCACTTAATGTCAATTCTCACCTATTTCAACCATAAGGACGATTGTATTCAAAAAGATGAGGAAGATGATGAAGTTTGTGAAGAGAGGACCTGTTTTCTCTTAAGGAAACATACGGAGTGGAGTTCTTTCTGATTCCTGTAGGTGAAATAATAGGAGCAAGGATAGAACCAGTGAGAATGTAGTTTGGAAAGGGATAAATAAGTCGTTAGGCAGATGATGAGGCAAGAGACAGTAAAGCCCTGGGATAAAAATGAGTGGCATTAAAGGATACGCTCAAGGACCCATCCAGCCCACAAAGAAAGAGGTGGCAGACGACTGCAGCGCACTCGAAGCCTGCTCATCAGTCTCTGGCCATGTGTAATCCGTTCTACATGACGAGGCTTTATGGAGAAGCTCACGAGCTGGTGTTGATCTCCCAGCATAAGTTTCTTCTGATGAGAAGAATCTACACCAAAAATTAAAGGACAGTAGATAAAGACAAGTTTTGAGGGAATATGAAGAACAGGTAGGATTGGCAGCAGGGATACTGATTACATAAGAGGCCTCCTACTGCAGGAGCTTGCCTTGCTGCTCCTTCCCACAGCAACTAATATTAGTTTGGAATAAGAACTAATATGATGCTCATGATCAACACAACACCGTCCATGCCCAAGAATAAAGGCAGCAGGTTCAGTCCTCAAAGTTTTAAGTGTCTGGTAGAAACTTTCAAGTCAGCCAGGGCTAATGGTTATCCTAGGCCTAAAAGTGAGTAACATGGGTTCCATCTCCGGTATTCAAAGAGTTTGAGTTATAAAACTTTGATTCATCAAGTCTGGTGTAACCTCCAAACTAGTAACCAAATCAATCTCCTGAATTTTCCATCCTTAAAATTGGCTCTCTGCTTCCTACTATTTTGGAAGGTGTGAATGGGAGTCTTAAGTTTCTCCTATCGAAGAAACAGGCTGCTGACCAAGTATCTCCCGGATAGTGTGCCGTGGCACAGCTTGGCTCAAGCCTTGCAGATGTTCGATGAGCGAGAAAGTATCTATGAGCCGAGAACGAATGGCATCAGCTCGGGGCAGCTGCATGTGTCCATCTGGGTGGTAGGTGGCCATGTCTGTCAAGAAAATGTTTGAATCAAGTGTGATTTCATTCTTGGAGTTACACCAAAGATTAGAGGTTTTCTTCCCCTCCTCCCATCCTCTTTGCCCTTAAGAAGACAAATAAAAACATTGTACCAAGATTCAAAGATTTTTGAAACAAAATGATAGAGAATACTGCGCAGTTGACTAAGTGGCCAGACACCTTCACTTGCTGCATTTCTAATTAAAGGCAGCACAATGGCAGGAGTCAGGGGCTGGACAAAAAGGAATTCGGGCACCACAGGGACCTGAGGGAATCAGGCAATGCATTGTGGTGTGGGGCAGTGGGAGGGCTTGGGGTTGCTCCCGAAAGAACAACCAAGTTAAGAGTAATTAATTGGACAAAATGCAACAGCCTGACATTTTAAAAATGTGTCCCGTCCCTAAGCTCCCTCGGGTACCAGCTTCTTCTCTCATTTCCTGCTCATGGGCCTCACCTCAGCCCAGGCTCTCTCTCTTCCGCCCACCGAACCCTGACTTCACTCTTCCGCTTCTGGCGCCCCCTGAGCAGGATGAACTCAGGGTCGGATCCCCGCCTCACTGCGCCCCATTTCCAGCTCGGCTCCGCCTGCTCCCAGGGTTTCGGTACGCCCCGGGCCCAGCCTCAGCCTCAACCCCAGCCCTGGCCCAAGACCCCTCCCAGCCCAGCTCGCCCCGGCAGTAGCTTCCTCCGCCCCGCCCGCGCTCTGGCCACTCGGCAGTTACCAGCTGGTCCCGCCCGCCCGACGCAGGCGCCGCGCAGCCAATCGGCGGCTGCCACACTGCGGCCCGAGCCGGGCTGGGGGGTTGGGGCCTCCGGCTGCAGGTCCGCCTGGGGTAGACGCGTGAGTGCAAGCCGAGGGTGCGTGGTCGCCGGCCCGGCCTCCGCAGTCGCAGCCGCGCCCGACCCTCCTGGCCGCCCCCACCTCGCCTTGTCGCCATGCACCTCCGCCGCCTAGCGCTCTTCCCAGGCGTGGCTCTCCTTCTGGCCACGGCCCGCCTTGCAGCTGCCTCCGACGTGCTAGAACTCACGGACGACAACTTCGAGAGTCGCATCTCCGACACGGGCTCAGCGGGCCTCATGCTCGTCGAGTTCTTCGCTCCCTGGTGAGGCCACTGAGCCGGGGCGAGGGAGGGAGGGAGGGCCGGGCTGGGCCGAGGGGCGAGGGCGCGGGAACGGTTGGGCCTACACAGCGCCGGGCCCGCCACCATTCCAGTGGGCCCGGCTGCGGCAGACAGATTTCCCAGCGCCGGGGAGCCGAGCTCTCTCGTCGAGAGCGAAGAAGTGGATGCTGATAGCCGGGGGGGCAAGACCCGAGAAGGAAAACCCGAAGAAGGCCCCTCTCGGGCAGAGCCACATCGTTACCTCCGTGCTCTTGCGGCACTTCCTATTTGCAGAGTGTTTAACCATGCCTCTGCCCCTCCTCGATTATCTTTAGTTTCTTGGTGAATCAGTGTTAATATTCTCTATTCTACAGATGAGGCATTCCAGGGCCTCACATTGGAAGCGAACGTTTCACCAAGTGCAGAGGTCCTGGGCTTCCAGGATACTCCTTTTTCCTTGCCCCACATCTCGCGGCCATTGATTTCTAACCAAGGTCACTCTGTGCTGCACAGTGGTCAAAAGTGCTTTCTGGGGCAGGCAGTTACTTTGTCCGTTGCATGGTACACACTTTCTCTATTATGTTAACCATTTCTCAGCACCAGCAGAGCCCTGTCAAAAATAAAGTAGGTAAACAAGAGTAAATTTTTCAGAATCTGTCTAAATTGTCAATTTTAATTAGGACTTTTGAAAAATGCCAATAAAACCACTGAGAAAGTAACCAGTGTTGGTGAAATACTCCACTTCAGGGTGATTTAGCTAAACAAGTATGTAAATTCCTTAGGATAAAACCCGAAATAAAAAGCTTGGGGGCTGAGAGAACAAATAGGATTTCTGGTCCAATAAACCAGATTTTTTCATTTAAACCCCAAATGTTTACCACAGTAATGATTGTCTTAACGCATGGGATAGCTCAGTATCTCTATGTTAATTAACAGTACTTAATTTTTCCATCCTTGCCACAATTGCCCGTAATTAAAAACTATATTCAAAAGTATCAGTAAGACAAAATGTGTAACTTTCACTTGCTTCTAACTGTAGTCTTCACTGCAGGGGCTCAACTGACTTGTTGGGGGTTACACAGAAAGTCCTGTAGTCAAGACCACCTGAACCAGAAGGATGTGCTAGAGGCAACAAAGTTTGTTTTCAGCAGAGACAGATTTTGTGTCCAAGGCATTCCTGTGGCTAATTGGTGGTACTGATTACATCATAAGGTTTTTTAAATACATCTTTAGACACATATTCTCTCCTAAAAACAACTCTTCCCAATCATATAACCATGCTGTTAACTTTAAGGGGGTGTCACTGTAATGACATTGGCTGTATGGAGTTGTATTAAAATGACGTGGTGCTTTAGTGACTACAAGGGACAACATGAAGTGGATTGCTGGAGAATTGCGGGCTATTAGACTATTAATTAAAACAGATTTTTTTTTTCAATTAAAAGTGTTCTTTGCTACTTTAAATTATTATATATGGTTCCCTAAGAACTACATAGCCCATCATGCACTGAACTATTCCCGAAATTGGGTGACTCTGCTGTTGTGTCTGCTTTTAATTGATCTAGATGGTAGGGTCATCCACGATGCCGGCAAGAAGGATACTTATCTGGAAGAGTAGTTTGGAATCAAGGAAGTCTCCTGTTGATAATATCCTCATTTCTTCACATTCAGCTATTTTTATTTATTAATACTTCAGCTGCAGCTGTTTTCTGACTACAAGTTCTTAGTTTTAGGGTATTTTTTCACTTTCATTTTACAAGTGAAAGTGAAAGATTGCAGTCGATCGACATCATAGACTAATACTTTCATTATGGAGATAATCTATAATTTGTAAGAATGAGAGTATCTGAATTTCTCTGGGGAAATAAACACACTAAATGTTTGTGATAATTTCTGGAAATTTATTGATACAGTGTTAAATCCTCACCATCTACTTATGTTGTAGATTTGTGCCCAGCTGTCTAGGAGGGTGTATTAAATAATAACATTTGATATACAGTGTTTCTAGAGTATAGAAAAAGACTAAGCAGATAGAAAAAATGGAATATTAAATATTTATTTTTATACATGTTGATTCCTTTACTTAGAATTCCTATATCTGCACTGCCAGCACCCCCCAATTGATCTTTTCAGCAAAACTGAGCTCAAAAGTTACTTCTTCCTCCCTGAACTAATTGTTCCCTCTTCTCTGTTGAAACCTAATAATAATACTGTGTCAGACTGGTGTTCCTGTAGGAAAATGACTATATCAAACTTTCTGTCAGAGGCTGAAATACCCTTTGGCACATAGTTGGGCATGAAGTGATGATTGATGATTGTTGGGATTCATTAGTAACTGCTAAGTTGCTAAGTGTCATCCCTGAAAGTAGATGGGATTATTTGTGTTCTCATATTATCTAGGAGTAGGTGAAAGAAGTGGCGGTAAATCTTGATATTCACCTTCAAACGCCGCCAAGTGAATTCTATTCCTGGTGAGTTTAAAGAGGGCAGTCTCCTCCAGTCTCATTGGAACTTGTTAAACAGGTTCTCCACCTGGACATTTGATGACCTTATGGATATTGACGATGCCTAGGGCAGTGATTTGCAGTCCCAGCCTTGCCAAGTGCACTACTCACTATGCCTCCACATTCTGATTCCCTCCTGGATTCTTGGAGGAAGTCCCAGTTGGGGCCCACACATGCATTTATTTAATACTCCATGGATATTTTTTATATGCATCTAGGTTGAGACCTACTGGTCTGGTGTAATTATTTTTTACTATTATTTCTTTTTAAATGCTTTAAGATAGTTTAGATGGAACTGTTCTTAAATCTGTTGCCTTAGCCTTCTTGACAGTTCCTACATATTCAACAGAAATCTCTCGTTTCTTTTATTCTCATTGCCGCCACGCTGGTCCAAGCTTTCATTATCAGCCATGTGAAATTTATCTTCCAGGTGTCATTATCTCTGCTTTCCCCCTTTCTGTCAGTCCTATATATATCGCTGACCGATGTAGTCTTAATACACATAACACATTTATTATCTCTTCACAACCCGAAAGGGCCCTTCACAGTTTTCTGTATATATGATTCTCACTAGTAATTTTACCTTTGCTTTACTATTCCCCTTATCTAAAATACCCTACTCTGTCCTGGCTGAAGCCTTAAGTCCTTAAAGGCCCAGATCCAATTCTTTCTCCCTTTAACATACATTCTCTTTTAACTTTTGAATCATTTTCCCAAAAGTCTGGATTTTTCAGATAAATCGATTATTTTATTATATTAAATCAGTTATAATTTGTGCATCTGTTACAAACCAGGTACAGACAATATAATACCATATTTCAGACACATCTAAGATGCTACAGGTTGTGAGAGGAATTATTATTTTGTCTTGCAAAGAAACGCTACCATTGAAACTTAAATGATTGCAAGACACATCCCAATTTCAGATCCGGTAAAATGTGCATCTGACATATAAGGAATACCATTTATTCACCACCCAGTCTAAAACAAAGCAAGTACAATTGAAGCCCCCTATGTACCCCTTCCTCATCTTATATACTTCTTCATACTGAATTTGGTATTTATCATTAGGTCCTTTTATATATTTAGGAAATAGGTATGTGACCTTAAGCACATCTAATATATTACATTTTTTGTATCACTTTTTCTTCATTTAAGCTTTCTAATGAGTTTTGAATAGGACTAAAGACCTTGAAGACTATAAGCTCTTGTAGTCCTTTGTTTTAAACCAATTTTGGGGAAAAATGTTTCCAAGTTGCTTATTCATCGCTTAAAATAAATTTTGAGACTGTTGGCTATGAAATATATCAGCTCAAGTTTCATCAGTGTTTCCTTCCTTTGGTTTTCTAATTCTATTTTTGCTGTCTATGGAGATGTTACAGAAATGCTCACCTTCTCAAAGTGATCCCTCCGCAGCCCATTGGCTTTTGAAGAGAATATACAGCTGGTGCTAGCTGTGCACTAAGGAGGATTCCCCCTTTACTCGTTGCATATACAGCGTGCCTATGGGACTGTTAGGACTTTCAGGCAGAGGAGCAGGTGCTTCTGGTGGCCCTCTGGGAAAATATTCTTTACTGATAAAATGTTTTATCCTCCTGAGTTCTTAATAGCCAGGTGAACTATGTAGCTGTAAAAATCAGGCTTACCATCATGTCATTCAAATGCTGTGTTGAAACTCAGATTGAGAGGAAAAAAGCCTTCAATGAACTGCTAAAGTATGACAAATGGGTGCCTTCTGGGCCTCATTTCGCTACCTCCTCCAACTGTGTCATATTGAAGGAATGAAGAAAAAGTACTTGATGGTGATTCTTCAAGAGTTAATATCGTACTTGAGACCTTATAATTCTCAATCACTATATTTTTAAGAACCACAGTGCTGTTTTAAGAAAGTACCTTCCTTTGGGAAATGCTACCAGGAATGGGATTGTTACTGTCTTGTCCTTCATTTTATCTTCATTAATTGGTCAAAAGGGCATTAGCCCTCTACCTCTTTAATGTGGAATGTACAGCTTTCAGGAGTCAATTGTATTTTTTTCATTATTAAATTTATTGGGTGACATTGGTTAATAAAATTATATAGATTTCAAACGTACAATTCAGTAATATGTCATATGTTGTGTTGTGTGTTCACCACCCAAAGTTAAATCTTCTGTCACCATATATTTGATCCCCTTTACCCTTATCTACCTTCCCCCTCCCTTCTTTCCCTCAGCTAACAACTAAACTGTTGTCTGTGTCTATGAGTTTTTGTTTGTCTTATTTATTTGTTGCTTTCAGTTTTATATCCCACATATAAATGAAATCATATGGTTCTCAACTTTTTCTGACTTATTTTGCTTAGCATGATAATCTCAGGATCTATCCATGTCGTCACAAATGGAAGTATTTCATCTTTTCTTATGGCTGTGTAATATTCTATTACACATGTACCACATCTTCTTTATCCATTCATCTATTGAAGGACATTGGTTGTTTCCATGTCTTGGCCACTGTGAATAATGCTGCAATGAACATTGGGGTGCATATATCTTTACAGATAAATGTTATCATATTTTTTAGGTAGATACCCAGTAAACTGTACTTTTAATTAAAGAAAATAGATGCTGCTCTGGACTGAGCCAGTCCTATAGAGTTAACCTTGGGCTAGAGATAGTCCTTTTACCTTCTGAGAGCTCTTGTTTACCTTATCAATAATGGATGTTGTTCAGGTGAATTATTTGCTTTTGGAAGCAGCTACTGGTTCAAAAGTAGTAGTATAGTTTGAGATCTACCTAGAGAAATAAAGTTAACAAATTTGTAGGGTTAAACTGAGAATATGGCTTTAAAAAAAAAATCTGTCTGTGTAGGTGTGGACACTGCAAGAGGCTTGCCCCTGAATATGAAGCTGCAGCTACCAGATTAAAAGGAATAGTCCCATTAGCAAAGGTGAGTATGGGCGGATTCTTCATTAAAGGAAATGAGGTATTTTAAATAGTAGTTTGTAAAATTAATATTTTCTCTGCTCTTGTGATGAGAGAACACTAGTTTCTGGGGAAATACACAACTGACTATTGTATCAGTTATGATTTTAAAAGATTAAAAGTAGCAGAACTAAGGGATTATTGGCATAAGAAACAAGTAAAACATGGTAAATTTAAGGGGTAAACATGGAGAGTAAAAGTATAGTAGTCAAGGTTAGGGGAAAATTATCATTGAGTAAATAAATGAGTTCCCTAAACTACTATATGATAGTCAAAATGGGAATAGCAAAATGACTTGAGGATGTTGGTAAGTATGTAACTAACTGGTCAACTGTAAACTTGGTATGTGCTTTTACAGAGTAATCCTTCCATAATTTTGCCATTCTGTATTAAACCCATATTTTTTCTAGTCTAAAAGCTCATATCTCAACCAGTCTCAAATAAAAAGTTGATGTGTATACACACACACACACACACACGACTGTTTTTGGAATTACATTTAATCCTGATGGTTCTATGACAGCTTTCCATAGAAAAAAGTTAAGTCTTAAATTAATTCCCATCTCCTGTTGGCTATAGCCTATGTTACTACTATTTGAACCTCAATTATGTTAAAGCATTAGGATTATACCTCAATCTTGTGAAGAGTAAATAATACATACGAAGCGCCTATGGCACGGCCTACTTTGGAGTAAGTGGCTAAATAAATTGTTTTTCCCTCTTCCTGATAGGTCTCAATAAATGATGTGCTATTTATTGTTTAGCCCAGATTCATACTAGCTCAGGGAGCATATTCAAATATTGGTACCTTTGCTAATAAATCTAGATGTTTGCAAAATCAAATTACACCCCACCCTAGCTAAAAGATATGTACACACCTATATGTATATTCCCTTGATAATCGTTATCAAAGTAAACTACTGTTAACTAATTTAAGGGATTTATCCCTCACAGGTTCGTAGGCAGAAAAAAGATGGAGACTGCTTTTAGACAATAGAGACTCCAAGGGCAGAATTTACATTGTCATTCGTATGTTTCATATGAGGCCTAGAATCTAAATTTTAAAGATTTCCTCAAGTAGTTCTGATTTAGCTAACCCACCAAGAATCTGCCTTTGAAATCTAATGTTCTGTGGTGTATATGCTAGGAATTATGTGATACTTCTATAACTCGGCCAGTCTTAATATTTCGAAAATATAGGAAGAGCCTATAGCAGGCATTTGGATAACAAATGGTTTGTATATTTTAATCTTTAGGTTGATTGTACTGCCAATACAAACACTTGTAATAAGTATGGAGTCAGTGGATATCCAACCCTGAAGATATTTAGAGATGGTGAAGAAGCAGGTGCTTACGATGGGCCCAGGACTGCTGGTAAGGATCCTGGATTACATTGTGGAAACAGTGGATCACACTGTTCTTCATAGTGGGAACATGGTGTTTTTCTATACAACATACTTTCAGTCTTTAAAATTCCACATCTAAGAGGTAACTTTGGTAGCTAAGACTTCTCTAAATAAACAGAGTATGTAAGTAATATAGAAAATACTTGAACTTGAGTTATAAGATCAGCTAGGCATTTTTTCACTTGACAGATATTATTGAGTACTATCCTGTACCAGGTATTCTAGATATACCAGTTGCTCAGTATTTCTTGATAAACAAGAGAGTCATGGTTCCTACTTTTGTGGCACTTACATTCTGGTGGATGAAGAAAAGGAGGCAACGAACAAGTTTCAAAATACATGTAGGTAACCACCACATCCATTGGGATGGCTAATATCAAAAAACAAACAAACAAACAAAAAACCACAAAAAAAAACAAAATAACAAGTGCTGGTGAGGATGCAGAGAAATTGGAACCCTTTTGCATTGTTGTCGTGAATGTAAAATGGTGCAGCTACTATGGAGAACAGTATGGTAGTTACTGAAAAAATTAAAAATAGAATCACCATCTGATCCACCAATTCCATGTGGTTATATAGCCAAAAGAATTGAAAGCAGGGTCTCAAAGAGATAATTTGTATACCCATATTTATAGCTGCATTAGTTGCAATAGCAAAAAGGTAGAAGCAACCTGAGAGTCCATCTAGATGAATGGATATACAAAAATATATTAATAATAATAATTATATATAAATGTGTATATCATACAATGGAATATTATTCAGCCTTCAAAAGAAAGTTCTGACATGAACTACAATATGATTGAACCTTGATGACATGCTAAATGAGATAAGCCTGTCGTAAAAAAGACAAATACATGATTCCATGTATATGAGGTTCCTACAGTAGTCAAATTCATAAAGGCAAAGTGGAATGTTGGTTGCCAGAAGCTGGAGGGAAGACAGAATGGAAGTTTTTTTAATGGGTATAGTTTCAGTTTTGCAAGATGAAAACAGTATTGGAGATTGGTTGTATAGCAGTGTGAACGTACTTAATGCCACAGAACTGTACACTTAAACATGGTAAACATGGTAAATTCTGTGTTGCATAATTAAAAATTTTTTAATGTAAAAAATGTATATGGATAAGATAAATTCAGTTAGTGATAAAAACATTAAAGGGGGGAAATAAGACCAGACAATGGTCTTGGGAGCACCGCATAATCAGAGTGATCAGGAAAGTAGCACCTGAGCTGAGGCCCGAATGATAGGAAGGAGTGGGCCAGGAGATTTGGACCAGAGCCTTCCAGGTAGAAGGAAAGCAGGTGCAAAAAGTCCTTAGGGTGTAATTGAGTTTGATGTATTCAAGAGACAAAGACCTTGTGGCTGAAATATAATTAGCAAGGCTGAGAGGTGAAGTTTGAGATGTAAATAGGGAACTAATCCTATAGGGCTCATAATTGATGAGAAAAATATTTTTATGTGAACAAAAACAGCTTTATCTTGAGTCTGTCAAATAATCGGGCATAGGTTACCTTTTTATGTGGAAAGCTAATAAGAAAAGTGTTCAGTCTTGGCATTTTAGATGACATGAAATTTTTTCAGTATGTGTGATTGTTAGTCATATACAAAGCTTTACATAGCATGACCCATTCCTAACTGATGTCATCCGAAGACTGTTTTCACCTTAGGACCTTTGCCCAGCTGTAGTCACAGCCTGAAATAACCTTCCCCTATGTTTGCATGACTGTACCTTTTTGTCATTTAGATTATGGCTTAAATTTCTCTCTCTCTC
>NW_024349801.1:26021138-26071012 GCF_902729225.1 Pteropus medius | reverse complement strand
GCTTTCTTGGGCCACCAGACCAAAGTTGTTTTTTTGTTTTTTGTTTTTTTTTTTAATCACATCCTGTTTTAATTCTCTGCATAGCACTGGTTACAATCTGATTTTTTATTTATTTATTTTTTTATAGTAGAAAAGTTTTATTGGAAGAGAGAGTACACTTCTAGACATGGAAGCAGGCCTCAGCAAGAGAAGCGTGGCTCAAAAGGCCACTATCTGATTTTTTAAATTATGTGCAAAACGACATTAGATATACTCAATTATGTGCAAAACGACATTAGTATAAAGTTGTTTATTTTAAGAATCATAATTGCAAAAATAAATTTATTTATAAATTTATTTTATTATCTATTTGGGGCTCTATTTGGAGATTTACTTTGTATTATAAGCTCCAAGAGAGCAGAGACCTTATTTGGTTTATTTACTACTCTTTCCCCAACACCTAGACTGGCACATGTAGTAGATACTCAGTAACTCTCTGTTGAATGCATAAATAAATATTTTGGCCTAACTGAGGTCATTTAGCCAACCCTCAAAATTTGATGTCTAAACACAAAAGGTAAAATTTTCATATTTTTTTCCTAAGTTCAAAATCATTAATGAAAAAAAATCATTAATGAAGAATTCATGTAACCATTCAGATTTTACTAGTTTAATTTAGTGTAGAGTTAGCAATTAGTTATTAATATAGTTTTTCTGAAGTTGGACAGGTCTTACGTAAATTGTAGGTAAACCCAAACCAGACTGCTGCTGGGCAAATCTCCTCACTGAACTGCAACATAGATTTTTTTTAACTCAAGAATTCCTCAGCATCTGGCTAGGAGGTCAAATGTTTGGCTACTGCGGATAGATTATTTTGTCCACTTACTCCTCTATGCTGTTTGCCTTTCTGCTTAAATTGGTTACTCGGCACTCCCAGAGAATTTAAATACTCAGAGAGAAAAGTTACACTTTTCATCATAGCCCTAATAAGGTTCTTCATAATAATTTATATTGTGATACAATAATAACAGTCCCCTCAAAGACTAAACAATTCATATCCAATTTCAACTAATCTATTGATACAACCCCTCCTCTCTGAGAAATTGAAGAAAATGTTTAAAAGAAAAAAAAAATCCATGAATGGAGAGAGAAAAAGAAAAAAAAAACTACCTTAGGAAAAAATGCAGAATAGGTTCAGTCATGTCAAAAGAGTTAAATAGTGTTCTGTCTCAACCAGTTAGCAAATCATTAGAGTATTTAGAAGAGAAAAAGGGATGAAAGAGGTAGACTATTATGGAGAAGTAGCACTGCCTCTGTCTGGCCTGTAAGCATTTTGAGCCTGTGAATGATTTTAGTGGACCCCGGAAGAAAGAATAATGGTCTGTCAACTAGACTTGAGGGATAAAAAGATTTTTTTTTGTTTATGTGTGTGGTTATTATTACTACTAAACTATTTTACTTATCTACCCCATTTCACTCCAGTAGAAAAGTACGATTTGAATGGATCCTGTGTATGGTATGATTTGACCACTATATAGTTAAACTCCTATACAAGCTAGCTGAGTCATTGCACTTTCTGCTTTTAAAATTTAGTAAGGCTTCAAGTTACTCTTTGTGCTACTTGAGAATAAGAGATTTTTTATTTGCAAAATGGATGTTTCTTGGACTTACATGCTAGATATTGTTCTTAGAGCTAGGTATATATCAGTGACCAAAACAAACAAAAATCCCCACCTATTTAGAATTTATTTTGTGGTGGGGGAGAGATAGATAAGGGTAGAGTGTATTAATTAGATGAGTGAAAAGTGCTATAGAGAAAAATAAACAGGGAAAGGAGGAGATAAGGGAGTTTTGGAGGTTGAATAGATTTTAGTTTACAATGGGATGGTCAGGGAAGGCTTCCTTAAGATAACATTTGAGTAAAGACCTAAAAGAGGTAAGGAAGGGAACCTGGCGAATGTCTGAGGAAAGAGAGTTCTAGGCAGAAAGGCATTATGTAATTTGTACCATTATAAACACTTTACTACATTGCTGGTAGGTGTATAAATAGGTACAATCTCTTTGGGGGGCAGTTTAACAATTATAAATGTTTATGTTCTTTGACCCAGTGAATCCACTTCTAGGAATTTACCCTACAGATATACTCAATTATGTGCAAAACGACATTAGTATAAAGTTGTTTATTTTAGAATCATAATTGCAAGAAATTTGAAACAAACGTCTCAGTTGTGGCTGGTTAAATAAATTTTGGTACATGTATACAGTGAAACAGTATGTATAAAAAATATTGAGGTAGCTCTTTATATTGATATAAATAATCTCTGTGTTAAATGACAAAATACAGAACAGCATGTAGGTATGCTGCCATTTGAGGAAAAATGGAGGAAAAGAATATATAATTACTCATTTATGCCTAATATGTCTGGAAGAATATACCAAAAAAACTGAAATCTTATACTTCAGGGAGGAAATTGGGTGACTAGGGATAAGGATGGGAAGAAAACTTTATTGTATATACTTGTGAACTTTGAATCAATGAATGATTATCTTCTCAAAAGTTATAAATTTGTTACTATGATCTTTTATCTTTTAAGATGGAATTGTCAGCCATCTGAAGAAGCAGGCAGGACCAGCTTCAGTTCCTCTCAGAACTGAGGAAGAATTTGAGAAGTTCATTAGTGATAAAGATGCTTCTGTGGTGGGTAAGTGGCAAATATTTGATTATGCCACAAAATCAACTTTGTTTCAAAAACCCTGTATGTCTAAGTAAACAACAAAGTTTAGGTAACATTAGGGGAAATCAAAAATAAAGTCACAGAATTAGCTCAGCATTACTATAATGTGGGGGAAAAGTGATGTCTTGAGTGACTTCTTAGAGATGTGAAGATTTAATTTCAATTAAAGGTCTAAAATAGGAATATCTTCAGCTTTTTCGATCACATCTTAAACTCTGAGCTTTAACTCAAATAATAGGGTAGTTAAGACTGAAAATAGGGTTGTAAGTGGGAGGATACAAGTAAATATAGACCAGTGGTTGCTGTTTTCACAGTCGTAGGGGAATTCAAATTTTAAGATTAAATCCTAGGATTTGTGTATATTTTTATAGCAATATTTGCTTTCTCAAGCATTGCTATATCTCATTTTATTCTTAAAATAACTTGAGCCAGTTAAACATATTCTACATGTTGCGTGTTCTTTGTTTTGTTTTAAATATTTGACTAAGTAAATTTAAACATTTAAGCTGTGTTTTTGCTCCCTTTAATCTCTTATAATAAAACTGGCTTTGTAGCAGTAGAAGATGGTTTATCATTTAAATTTGACTAAAAGCTACTTCTTATCATCTGGATTTTACTGAGTATATTTTACAATGAGTTAACCGCAAATACATTTATTAAACTCTTATGTTTCATCCACTTTTCTAGACTTGATGTTCTAAAGACAGGAAAAAATATGGTGAAGTGATTTGCATTTATTTTGACATATTGCCTTATTTAATCCTTCTGATACTTGAAATAGTTTCTGAAACTCTGAGAAGTAAAGCAATTTGCACAAATTTATTCAATTGGTAAAAACTGAACTTGAACCCTAACAAATCTCCCTTGGCTCCTTCAAAAATGTTTTTTTAAGGGTAGAATAAGAATTCTCATCCTAAATATTTTGTCAAATTTCCTAGGTAGTCATGGCAAAGCAGACGCAGTCCTTTTGCCTACCTCGCTTTGCTTGTCTATAATAGAATAAAGGCTTTGAGAAATAGAAAAAAGTTTTGAATATGTCTCAGCATTTACTGTTTTTTCCTTGTGTTTGACATTTCTTTATAGGTTTTTTCAGTGATTTAGTCAGTGAAGCTCATTCAGAATTTCTAAAGGCAGCCAGCAACTTGAGAGATAACTACCGATTTGCACACAGCAGTATTGAGTCTCTGGTGAACAAGTATGATGATAATGGAGAGTAAGTGACGGAGATGAATGCCCTTGTAAATCTCTGGACCAAGTGTAATCATGTAAACTGATGATTTTTATGTCTGGTTTTTCCAAAAGGTTTGTTGAGTACTTGCTAGGCATTAAGCTAAGTGCTGGACACTGTTGCTGCCTTTGAGGGGCATCTAGTAGAGAGAAACAGTGAATATATGTAAAAACGTAAGTGTAGTGAGCATTATAATATAATGATAGGAATTTATACAGAGTGTGATAGAGTGATTTTTTCCTTTAAGGTAGCAAGTAGAATCAGAAAAATTAAGAGAGGTGACTCTCGAGGTGTGTATTGAAACATTAGTTTTTCCAGGCAAGTTTTGGCAGTCGGGATAAAAATTATTCCAGATAGAGCAGCAGGAGTGAAGGCCATGGGATGTGAAACACTCTAGATATGTGGGGGCCTGTAGTACTGCTTGAGCACTGTTATTTAATTGAGGTCATAGTGAAAGGTAAGGTTGGAGAGGTAAGCAGAGACAAAATAATAGAAGATGTTAAGTGCCATACAAAAGAGTTTATATTTTATATTTTAGATATTTGAGAGCCATCAAAAGACTTTGAACTGAAGAATAATGTGATTGATTTTGTGTTTCAGGAGAAAAGTCACTGGCACTCATGTGGCAGTTTAAAAGGGGAAATGTGGCAAGGCAGTCAAGAGAGTCTAAACTAAGGGTGCCATCTAAGAGTCTAAATTAAGGTAGTATTAGGGGCAATAGAGAGGAAGGAATGAGTATAAAAAATGTAAACAATAGGATTTGGTCCTTAGCCATGTATAAAAAAGATGAGACTAGAATTCAGGAAAAGTTCTGAACTAGAGATATTTATAGGTCAACCGTATGTAAATGATTATGGAAGCCATTAGGCTAGACCACTCAGGGTAAGCATAGAAAGCTTTAAAAAAGAAATTGTGCCAAGGGCTTGTGTTATTCATATTTAACAAAATTCATAGTGTTTACTATGTGCCATTTACTATTAACTCATTTAATGCTCATAACAACCCAGTGTGGCATATCTATTATTACCCCGATTTTACAGAGGAGAAAGCACACAAAGAGATTAATTTGCCTAGCTTCACTCAAAAAGTGGTAGAACTAGGATTGAACCTAGAAAGTCTGGCTGCAGAGTTGGTAACCTTGATCATAAAGCTCTGCCTTTTAGATTGAGAGACGCCAGGTCTGTAAATGGATGTGGAGCCACTTGTGGCTTATTAAGTGTACCACATGTCAGCCTGTTAACCTTAGATTTGTTCATTGTGGCTGCTTCTCATGCTTGACATTTAAAGTGGTCTACCAGCTCCTGATCTTCATAGACCATATGTGAAAGGTGCCTTAAGGTCTTCATGTGTACACCAAGGCCATAATATCATTAAAGATCAACTGCCTTGTTTCTGTTTTTAAGAATGACTGCTCTGAAATTGGTAACTATACTTAAAAAAACAAAACAAAACAAAAACAACAACAACTTAGCCCTGTTCACATTCTTGTTAGCCTTGCATGTTTTCTATTAGGTTCCCTTTTGCTATGTAGTGTCCCTGTGTTCTATGAAAATACCTGTTTTAATTAACATAAAGTTAATGGTTAATCTTGGAAGAGTGAGAGAATGATGTTAGGACTTAAAGGTGCTAAAGCCTAGCCAAAAACAAGTGAGATTGTATGTGGGAGTGTGTGTAATATAGGGAGGAGGAATGAAGGAGAAGCTAGAGGCAGGATATGAATAGTTAGAATAGTGATATTTTCTGAGAAAGCTGATATTAAATATAAACCTGTCACTCAGAACCAGATTGGGGTTCAGTTTTAGTTAAAAGTTTAGCTAGAAATTAAAGGAATTTGCTTCAGGTGTTCCAGTGGGATGAGGCAAGCTTGGCTTGAGTGGCAAAGTAGTGCTAATGAGAAAAATCTGTAAACTTGGTTTATTGGTATAGAGAAATCTAGAACAAAAGAATTTCTAATGAACTCAAGCCTCAAATATTATATATAATTGTATACCTACCTATAGTATTTTACAGCCAAGAGGATTCTTAAAAATATTTTCTCTAATGAAATAATTTTCTTACTGTGTAGAATTGAATTTTCAAGGAAAGTTGCAGGCAAGGTACCTTCCAATAAGAGCAAGCTCCAGTTTATTTTATTGTACATATTGGGGCTTTGGGAATGTTGGGTTCTGTTTGTTATTGTTTTTCAAGGTTTCGAAATTCATCATCTACCCTCTTTGTACTCATGAAACAGCTGTAGCTTAGGAGAATTAAATTGATACCTGGTACAGGTCTTTTCTTGGTGGATCTAGAATTAGAACAAGTTCTCTTTTCAACCCAGGGTTTTTTAAACCCTCATACCCAATTATTGTATTTGAGATTTAGGTGGTTAGCATCTTAGTGTTCATAAGAAGGTCATGTTGCCAAGTCTATAGTCCCAGAAAAGAGTCCTTATGTGCTTAAATTAAATGGTGGTAGTAAAAGTGGCAGCAAGAGTAGATAGTCTGAGCTTTAAATAAAAGATGAGAGACAGTTATTCTGCTGTCTGCTTACTAAGACTTTTTTTTTTAAGGGGTATAACTTTGTTTCGTCCTTCACATCTGATGAACAAGTTTGAGGACAAGACTGTGGCATACACAGAACAGAAAATGACCAGTGGCAAGATTAAAAAATTTATCCAGGAAAATATGTGAGTACCTTTTTATACCTTGTTTGGGATTTCTTGGCTTCATTATATTTTGTTTACCTCAGTTATTAAACAGCTATGTTATGGATTAAATAGTCTCAATCAAGGAATTATAATGATAATAGTTGAAGTTTATATTAAAGCAGTAATGTGTAGGCTTTAGAACTCCTATTGACCTATAAGGTATATTACTCAGTACTCGTATATATGTTGAAAATTTCTTTCCTTTTTAAGTGTTTTCGGTTACTTTGTATAATTCCATAATACAGCTATAAACCAATCAAGTTTGATAATGGATTATTTCATTTCAGTTTTGGTATCTGCCCTCACATGACAGAAGACAATAAAGACTTGATACAGGGCAAGGACTTACTTACGGCTTACTATGATGTAGACTATGAAAAGAATGCAAAAGGTTCCAACTATTGGAGAAACAGGTAATAAGAGCCATTTTCCTCCTTTGTAAACAAGTTTACCCAATGTGCAAACAGTTTCCTCTAACTATCCTGTTACCATGTGCGATGTGAGAGCAGGTAAGAATAGGAACAGCTAGCTCTCAAAAATATTTGAATGCATAGGGACAAATAACAAATTTTTTCTAAAATCTATTGGGTGTACCTTCCCTAAGTACTCCTTTACCTTGTGACATAGCTGATTCCTTACCTCCAAGTAAAAGATGCAGATATGATCTCAAATATACTCTAAAACATTATGCCTACTTGCCCATTGAAACTCTCAGTGCATTTTATCCTTATAAATTTTCTTTTCAGATTAGTCATTATGGCTTCAATAATTTACAGTTTTATATATCAGATTCAGTAGGAATGGATTATTTAATAGGGTACCATCAGTTTGTCAGTGAAGTTCAGGAAGACATTGGAGTACACCATAGTCCTGTGTCAATGCCCAAGAACACAAGTTCAGACTGATTCCAGAGGGCTACATGGACTGTAAAACTTAGTCTTTGCTTTCTAGACTCTTGCTTTCTTGGTTTCAGACATGTTTTACCACCCTGGTATAGTCTTGGCATAAATTTCTCTTGTTTCCCACAGGGTGATGATGGTGGCAAAGAAATTCCTGGATGCTGGGCATAAACTGAACTTTGCTGTAGCTAGCCGCAAAACCTTTAGCCATGAACTGTCCGATTTTGGTTTGGAAGGCACTGCTGGAGAGATTCCTGTTGTTGCTATCAGAACTGCAAAAGGAGAGAAGTTTGTCATGCAGGAGGAGTTCTCGTGAGTTAGCGTGGGTTTGGGATTTCTGCAAGAAAACTGTTAAAGCCTTTTACACTACTGAGAATTTATAAGGAAGAATGTTGGAATGTGGAGATAGGTCTTCTAGTCAAGACCTTTGACTTTCACTTTTCTCAATTATAGGTACTTTGAGGATCATGATCCTTAGTTCTGAAAACTAACAGAACGATGGCAGCTTGGAATTCTTCCATGGTTATTTCCACCCTGCCATTAGAAATAGTAAAACACTGGACAGTGTCTTTGAGATTGATATCATTTCAGACCAACCTAGTCCCCTCCCAACACTACAGAATGATTTTTCTTCTTGGAATACCACATTGGCCTAAAGTAAACTCAGGGAATTGGAGAGGTCTTCAAACTCCAGATAACTTTGACCTTCACTTTCTGAAATTTTGGGGGATCAAGACAAGAGAAAATGAGATACCACAAATAGGCACTGTTCTCTAGAGCAGGGGCCCCCAACTCCCTGGCTGTGGACCGATACTGGTCCATGGCCTGTTAGGAACTGGGCCGCACAGCAGGAGGTGAGTGGTGGGCGGCCAGCAAAGCTTCATTTGTATTAGCAGCCGCTCCCCAGCACTAGCATCACCACCTCAGCTCCACTTCAGATCATTAGGCATTAGATTCTCATAGGAGCAGCCAAAAAGGTTGGGGACCTCTGTGTCTAGAGCAACAAAATAAGACTGGTTCTTAGGCAGAATTGAATTTTCAGATGACTATTGTTTTCTTCCTTCTCTGCCCTTTCTAATACACAAAGACTACACTAGAAATACAAGGAGGTGGTTGGTTTTTTTGTTCAGTAATTCTGCATATCGAGAGAGAAAACTCTCCCCTTTTTTAGCTTCCAATTTCTAGTCTTGAAATTGAAGCTACAATATGTAGAAAGTATTCTTATATTTTAATCCTCTCAGTGGTGGGAGTAAATTAAGAAACCTGACCCTTCAATTGGCAGGCGTGATGGCAAGGCTCTTGAGAGATTCCTGCAGGATTACTTTGATGGCAACCTGAAGAGATACCTGAAGTCTGAGCCTATTCCAGAAAGCAACGACGGGCCCGTAAAGGTGAGGCTCTCACAGCCTCCCCAAGCCTCTACACAGCTGCCTCTTCTCATTTTTTCCCCAAAAATGCTGGGTTTAAGTGAAGACCTTGTTAGCTATCATGTTTTTTTTTGCTATAACCTCCCACTCCCAACCCCGAGTCATAAAATAAGTATTAGCAGAGCTTATAATGCTCAAAAGGGGCAGGAGTATAAATCCTTCATAGAATTTTCTGATGGTATTTATATCAGAGCTAGGTTA
This sequence comes from Pteropus medius, assembly GCF_902729225.1. NCBI lineage: Eukaryota > Metazoa > Chordata > Mammalia > Chiroptera > Pteropodidae > Pteropus > Pteropus medius. The sequence goes on along the minus strand of NW_024349801.1, from coordinate 26,061,857 downwards.
CTCTTCGGGACAGAGCAAACTAACCCCTAAGAATAATTTTAAGGTTGTCGCCCTGAAATTATTTTAAAGAAGGATTGGGTAACACTTGTTTCCTGTGACTTCCTTAACTTATTTGACAAGAGACAGAGATGGGAATTAGTCTACGGCCATGCCATCCTAAACAAGTCTGATCTTGGAAGCTAAGCAGGATTGGGCCTGGTTAGTACTAGGAAGACCAGGTGCTGTAGGCATAAAAAATTAATAAAAATTAAGAGGGATTGTAAGATGACAAGGTCCTTGCGATCTTTGAGGTCAACCAAGGGTTGCCTTGCATAAAAAAGAGAGAGAGAGAGATGGGAATTAATTGGTTTCTGAGGGATGGCAACATTTTTAATACAGTCTCTCCATGTGATTTGGGTTTCAGTGGCAACACATCAAGTTTTAGAGGGATTGGGTCCAGAAACAAATATAGCTCATGAATTTATTCTTCAACTCACCTTACCAACTAGAGAATCTTCTGTATTTTCCAGGTAGTAGTAGCAGAGAATTTTGATGAAATAGTGAATGATGTAAATAAAGATGTGCTGATTGAATTTTATGCTCCTTGGTGTGGCCACTGTAAGAATCTGGAGCCTAAGTATAAAGAACTGGGAGAGAAGGTATGTCTGAAGATAAATTTGGGTTGGGATGTTTACACACATACTTGCATTAGCTAATTAGTTACCCTGATTAGTTCAGCACCTATGTACTGATAGATTTTTTCAACTATCTACTATACTCACTTTCTCCTGACTTCTCCCTAGTGTCTAACCTGTGCAGTGCTTTAACTTTACTCCTCAGACTCAATCTAGATAATGGTTAAAAGTATACGGGCTTCTGAATTTTTGTGATGGCTTATATGAATCCATTATGCTCTTTCATCTTAAAACACTTATCTCTTATAATGTCTTATTTAGGCCAGGTAGTTTTAAAAGTGGCTGCATATAGAGTCTTAATATGGAACCGAGAGAGACCAGTGAAGCTTGTGAAAGGCTAGATACTACGTGCAAGTGTTAGTACTCTTCCCATCTAAGTAGCAAAACTTATCCAGGTGTTTGAAAATGCAGTTGTTTTAAGTCGTGAATTGACTAAGTGTTCCTTAGTCACTAAAAACTTGAAATTTAAAGATCTAACCTTTTTATTAACAGCTCAGAAAAGACCCAAATATTATCATAGCCAAGATGGATGCCACAGCCAATGATGTGCCTTCTCCATATGAAGTCAGAGGGTAAGTAGATTAAAAGCTAATAAAAGTGTCTAGGCACTTGGCAGGAAAAAAATAAACTTATAAACCATTTTTTTATTGGGTGTAAAAAAATAAACTTATAAACCATTTTTTGTTGGTGTGGGGAGTTTTCATACTCCAGTTGAGCCCAGAACCACTGATGCCTTCCTTGTTTAGAGTTCTGCAGCGTGGGCTCATATGACTGCCACAGATTTTGAGCTCTCCTATTCCTGAGTTTTGAAAGGATGTAGCCTAGCCACTGATGGAGACTGGTATCTGGTCTAATTAGAAATCATGAAAAGAAGTTATTGCCAAAAACAGTTATTGAGGAAGTGTATGTCAGAGTTACTCTGGAACCTAAAATTAGTCAACTCTTTTTTTTTCTTCTTTCTTCAGTTTTCCTACCATCTACTTCTCTCCAGCCAATAAGAAGCTGGATCCAAAGAAATATGAAGTAAGTGTATTGTCTCATCTCTCCACAAATAGATACACATACACACACTTGTACATATCTAGCTCTTTAAGTTTATTTAACTGGAAACTCAATTCTGATTGTCAATATATGTGGTTGTTGATGTTTTTACAAACTCAAGTCTTCCTATTGGGAAAAAACGCAGGGTTCTTTAAAAGGATAAGTTTTCAGAGTTATCTTTTCTGTTTTCAGGGTGGTCGTGAATTAAGTGATTTTATTAGCTATCTACAGCGAGAGGCTACAAACTCCCCTGTAATTCAAGAAGAGAAACCTAAGAAGAAGAAGAAGGCACAGGAGGATCTCTAAAGCAGCAGCCAAACATACCACTTTGTAAAAGGACTCTTCCACCAGAGCTGGGAACACCATTGGGGAGGACTGGGACCCAGATGAGATTATTACCTCTCAGGGCTGAGAGGACAGATGAATATTATCTGAATCCTGTTAAATTTTCTCTAAACTGTTTCTTAGCTGCACTGTTTATGGAACTACCAGGACCAGTTTATGTTCATGGTTTGGGGAAAAATTATTTGTGTTGGGAGGAATGTTGTGGGGGTGGGGAATTGAGTTGGGGGGTTATTTTCTAATTTTTTTTGTACATTTGGAACAGTGATAATAAATGAGCCCCCTTTAAACTGTCTTTTTTTCACAAGATGGGAAACCAAAGATTCTTTAGACCAGCACTGTACCAATTGAACTTTCTGCAGTAATGGAAATGTTCTATAATCTTCATTGTCTAGTACATGTTGCTATTGAACATTTGAAATGTGGCTATGAACTACATTTAAAATTTTTATTAAATAGTCACATATAGGGCTAGTGGCTGATATTGGTCAGTATAGCTGTAGACCAACTAACTGGGTCCATAGTTATCACCTGTAAATCCTTTCTAGATTTCATCACTTTCTATCCTTACATGTTTATTGCCCCAGCCTCTAGCCTGATAATTAGAATAAATGTTCAATAGCTACATGTACTTTTCTTGTTGGGCTCTGTTTCTGACCTTGTCCATGCCCTAAGGATGGGTTGCCATTTATCCTTGCCATGCAGCTGAGCATGTTTATACCTCCCAAGGGCTGTTGTCTGCCCAGAAATGCCCTGCATGGGTGTGGCATCAGGTTGGGGTTCTATCCAAGTTGTTTCAGTAACTGCTGACACTGCTGGGTGCAGCTCTCTTCCCCAAAGCCCAGGGTGTGGCCTATTAACCCCCCTCCAGTGGACTGGGAAAGGAAGAATCATCATTCCTACTTGTGATTGAAGTATCCGCTTTCTTCTGCAACAATGAGGAATGAAAAGGATAGAACTGGTATGATCTTTTATTCAAATGAATTGAACCATTTCCTTTCTTTTTGTAAGTCTAAATCTTATCCATGGTTATAGTTTTCAGTCACCGGAAAATTCCAGATGGGAGCCCTAATTGTAAGTGAACCTCAACTTGGATGTTTAGAAAAGGAGAACTTTATTCCTACTGTAATCTCTAGTTGTCAGTTATAAGACGGATTTGGTAGAGCCTTATAGCAAAATATATATAAGGATCAAACATAGTGCTTTAAAAAAGTAAAGATGCCTAGCCATAATCTTAGAGATTCTAAATTTTTAGTGAGCCCAGAATTGGTTCAGATATATAGCCAGGGGTAAGAACCACTGCCTTGAAAAACTTAAGGAAAACATAAACTTATACAAAGGACACAAATAGTTTTAATTTTTTAGCCATGTCTGTAAAAGAATTCACTTTTAGTACATTATATCCAGGTGTATTACAGTTCCTTTACCTCTGTCCCCAAGAGTTTTGATTGTTTCTTTAGAGAGGCTACCAGGCTAAATTCTAATGTCCTCAAGGTTTCTCACCCTAGAACTGGTGTCATTTCTCAGGATTTGAAAATGATCTGACTGAACTAAGGGTGAAGAAGCCAAGCCTCTGCTGCTTTTCCTAGTCTGCTGGGCACAGCTTTGGAGTGTTGGCATTGTGCCCACACCCTAAAAATTAAAATGTCAAGAATGAAAAAGAAACCTAGAGCAGCTCTCCTACTTGCCACCATTGACTCAGCAATAAGAAGAGCAGACAATTATACTATAGTTTGTAGCTGCTTCGTTCCTTCTTATCTCACTGGGAAGAGGGTCAAAAGCCCTTTGACCACTTCAGCTGCCTCTGTTCTTTTCCTCAAACTCCAGGATGAGACCTTTAATGTGGGACAATTTCAGATGCAGGTACTCACAGCGACGCTTTTCTTCCCTGTAACCTGGATGCCGCTGCAGAGAAAAAGCATCCATGTCAAAATATATATATATTTTAAATCCATTTCTACCTTCTTGCTACCATTCCCAGACCTTGTCTTACCTTTCTGAACCTTTTATATTCCTGAACTATCTTTTCTTCCAGCACCTGAAACAAAGAAAATGCTAGCACCAAGTTTAACCTTAAGAAAAAAGCTCCAGTTCTCTGAAGGGAAATAACTTCCCTTCTCATGCTACCAAATGATACAGACTAATTTTTCTCTTGAAACAGGCCCCCTTGTCACTTTTGTCACTGAACAAACACAAGTGCGTGGGCAGTTAGTAGGGAATTTATAGCCAGTAGAGCTGGAAAGCCAGCCTGTGTCCAGTCCTTACCTTGTATTCTGGAGTTCCCCGCTGAACTCTCTTGATCTCTGCTCCCAACTCCATGAACTTTTGGCTTGCAGCCCCAACTCTAGCATGCAGGATGCGGTATTCAGCATAATCTGTCTCAAAGTCCTTCTCATAAGCATGTCGCTGCTCTGTACTGTGGATGGCCCCATATTGCCTGCCAGGAGCAGAGTTACCATTTTCAACTTTATTGTCCCAAAAGCTTCCAGCTCCCAGGAAGTTTATGTTAATATATGCACAAGGTTTAATAAAATTGAAAATGGCAGGGGACTCACAGGAGGTAATCTGGTACCTCTTCAGGGCTTGGGTATTCAGAGTCTGTGAAGGAAGCAAGAAGAAATGAAGGTGACTATTGGCCCTTTTTTTCCACACAATGGCAGTTTTACCTTCCTCTCATTAACTCACTTGCTTGAACTGAGGGACTGTGCTCCAGCCTGGGGCCCATGACTTCGTGTGTATCTTCTTGGTCCCAATCTTCTCCCTCATGGAGGTCCTCGCTGAGCAGCCCTTGTAAGGGACTTTGAGCTAGAGGCAGAGTTCTGAGCCTCTTTTCTCTTAGCTCTATAGTGGCCGCAGGCGCTGGACGTTTCTGTTGGGGAAAATGTCTTATTAACGGTATGTCAGAAGCTTATTCTGCCCTTCTCTTGAAAATTACTTCCATATAATGATCTCTGGGAACATCAAAATGAAGGCTTCCAATTTTTAAGTTTTAGTTTGATTGGACAAAGCTCTCTGAAAAATCCTTGCTATTACAACTTACCTTGCTCAGATGTTTCTGGCCAGCAGAGGAAGGCAGTGCCTGATCAGGCTCTCTGTTTGGAAGAGGGGTCTGGTTCCTAGAGTATTTGAAAAGGGAATGGGAGAAATGAAGACTAGGATAGGAAGTAGGGCTAGATTTCTTATTACGGCATTTAGGGTGGAGATTCGAGGAAGGCAATACCAGGGCTTCCTAGATTATTCCCACCCTACCCGCAAGTACCTCACTTCCCACTGTGCCATGTGTTCCCTCGAGGATCCTAGGAGTGACTCTCCTTGGCTGCTTGCTGATGGATCTGGCACCTGGCAGGGAAAGTAGCAGGGGCACTTGGCTCCCTAGGCTTCAGGCTTTACCCCACCTTATCCCAGCTCCCTCCAGTTTCTTGCCTTACCTCTTCTAGTGTCACCTGTAGTTGTGAACCTGTGTCTCCTTCAGAATAGTCTCCCACGTTCTGCCAGTTCTTAGGATCTCTGGCATCTTCAGTCAGGTTGTGTTCCTGAACTAAAGATGGGGCTGGGATAGAATCCATGGCTGCCCAAATAGTGAGGCGGTCCCTGAGTGGGCCCAGGCAGTGGAGGCGGTTAGGCCCAGATCTGAAAAGGGATGGTGAAAAAAACCCAGGAGGGCGAACTTTTAAGTACCTCTGTACATTCTCTTCCTGGACTTATCACAAACTCTCACCTGCTACCTGTCTGTTCCCCCTTACCTGCCTAAGCGTTGGTACACAAGATCCAAGCCACCACCAGGGCCCTCCTGGCCACACTGGGACACTATGAAGGAGAAGAGGCAGGACCAGCCACGGCCTGGGAACCTCAGATACTGGGGGTGAAAGAAGACGGTAAGCCCCACGAAGTTAGCCCCTCCCCCTCCCGCCAATGCCATTTCTCCCTGAGCCAGCCTAAGGCTGAAGATGGGTCCCACGGGACTCGTTAGCACACCAGGTGCAGCTGCGCCTGAGTTCCCAGGAGGTTGAAAGGGTACGGTCTCTTCAACCATAGCCTCCTGGGACTACAACCCCAGCAGCCCCCTCACCCCATTTGAGGTTCAGTTCTCGGAACTTCTTCAGACCGTGACTGCTCTCAGCCTCCCGCCCTGACAGTACCTTTCTTGAGCCCGCGTCTGTTCTTCCCCGCACCCTGCATCCTTTACCACACCCCAGGCCTGCACTTACCCCTCGGTTGCCTTGGAAAGCGATCACTGGCCGAAACTGCAGAGAGAACACAGACGCGAGTTTAGCGCTGGTGAAGCGGCGTCCGCAGAATCCTGCGTTGGGTGCTCGGAGGGACCTGCCTCGCGGGCTTCACTTGGAGAAGTGGGGAGGCCGGAGCCTGAAAATGCCGCCCTCCAGCGCCAGGTCCCTTCGCCAGGGTCTCCGGCTGAGGCACGAGGTCCGGAGGAGTAGGGGCTAGGGAAGATGGAACCCGGGGTCGGCCGCACCTGTTGTCGCTGACACTCTTGCAGCTCCCGCAGCGCCGCATCATTGAACCTGAGCAGCAGGAGGCTGGTCCGGGCAGGGGGGGTGAAGCAGAGCCGGAGCTTTCCACTCAGAAACTCCTGGGGTCCCGCCATGCCCACGAGGTTGAGCGCAAGCAAAACTGGAGCCACAGGCAAGGGACACCACCACTGCCTTCGCTGTGCAGGGCTAGACTTGCACAGCCGGTAGCCCAGGTCGGCCCCGCCCCCGACAGGATCCCACCCCCGGCCCCACCCACAGCCCGCTCCACTCCAGAGGTTTCCCAGCCGCGTGGGCGGCGCTTCGCTCTCCCAGCCTACGTCCATGAGAACCTCAGCGGTTTCTTCTTGGATTGGCATGCACCTCTTTGAGCTTGCGGTTAGGGAGTCTCTCAGTTCCAGGAGAAAGTCTGCGGCAAGTTACAGACCCGTCACCCAGAATCTTCAGTCCTGCCTTAGTTTCCCCCAGGCAACCTGAAGTCGGTGTTGCTGTCTAAGTGAAGCTGAACCGGTAACCTCTGGAGGGTTTTAAGCTCAGAGGGGTGGAAGAGAGGGCCCGGTTACTAGGCGGGCTCGGCTTACCACGCCTCGAAGACCTAGAGCCCCCAGGGACTGGAGAATGGCGGACCCAAAGGGGGATTCCTGACGCCAGCACCTGGTGCAGCACTCTTACTTTTCTCCGCCCGCGGTACTGCTGCAGACCTGAAACCGATTTCTAACTAAGGCTAGAGAGAAAATCGGGCCCCATGAGTGTCGTGGCATTAGTGAAGCGGGGCTGTCGCAGGCTGGAACGCCCCCCACTGATGGGCGGGGGTGGGGGTGATGGCAGAAGAGTTACAGGGCAGATGAGAGGTAGGAAGACTCAGTCCTGGGTCTCTCCTCTCAAGTGGTAAACACTTGAGATAGGTGTGAAAGGCAGCTAGCTTACTCCCTCAGGAGGGCCAAGAGGTACGATAAAGTTGCCAGGCATTCTGGAGATCCAGATCCTGGTCCAGTGAGACCCCAGGACCAATCTCTGGTCGGCCCTTGGTGTTTCCACTCATCCTTGTTTGGGTATGTTTCCCATGAGCCTTGGTGTTGTGTTCTCTTTCCTAACCAGGATCCCTGTGCTGAATATCTAGATCTGCATAATCCCAAGTGACCTTAATGCCCTCCACCCCAAATCAAATTAACATTTGTCAAACCTCATCAAATTATACACTCAAAACGTGTATATTTTAAATCATCTAAATTATACCTTAATAAAGTTGACTTCAAAAATCAGAGCAATAAACCTCCAACTCCAACAACATTTACTGGTCCATCTCCTCAGGGCTCTCTACCCATCTGGGTGACAATCTGCTAATTTGTTGTGGCAATGGATAAACTGGTCTCCCAGGGTTCCTTTTCTTCTCCGATGACATCTGTGGCTTTTTGTTAGATTTTCTTGAATTTAGAATGGTAAAATTGGCCCAAGAGGAGGGAAGGAGCAGTGCTGTAAGAGGAGGCAACTGGGGAAGATATTTCCGGGATGGGGAAGGGAGGTAGGGATCTAACGTTTGTTGGGTGTCCACCGTGTGTCAGGATCTTTGCATATTATTTAATCGCTACAATAACTTTTTTTAGAACAGGTATTATTCATATTTTTCATTCATTTATTCGACAATATTTATTGAGCCCTTACTCTGCACCAGACACTATACTAGATCCTTGGGCTACATCAATGAACAGATTGGGAGATCTTGCTTTGGGAGAGCTTACATTCTAGAGTGGAAGGAGATATCATAAACACACCTAAGAAATAAACATAAAATATATATGTTTATATATTTTGTATAAACAAACAGTATATGAGGGTGGAAGGAGGTTGATGACGATAAAAGGGTTCAAATATATGGTGACGGAAGGAGACTAGACTTTGGGTGGTGAGCACACAAGGCAATATACAGATGATGTATTATAGAATTATACACTTGAAACATAATCTTATTAACAAATGTCACTCCAATTAATTTAATTAAAAAATATATGTTAAAGGGTGATAAGTGCTACAGAAAAAAGGAAAAATAGAGCAAGGTAAGAGGATCTGGACGTGGAGGAGGAGGAAGTAGAGGAGGGTGGAGTGGGTTGACTGTATATTAACGTGGTCAGAGAAGGCCTTCTGGAGATGAAATTTGAGCAATGCCCTAAAGGAGGTGAGGGAATTGGCTAAGCTGTACAGTTGGAAGATATGCTTTCCAGATGCAGGGATTAGCCAGTGCAAACTGTAAGTCAGAAGTTGCCTAGAGTTTGTGAAGAACTGTAAGTCAGAAGTTGCCTAGAGTTTGTGAAGAAAAGTTGAGGCCAGTGTAACTGGAATAAAGTGAGTGAGGGGGAGAGTAGTAAGGCGAAATCAGGAAGGTAAAGAGCAGGGACAATTACATCATGAAGGGCCTTGTGGATCATTGTAAGGACTTTGGCTTTTACTTATAATGGAATGGGGAGTCATTGCAGGGTTTTGAGGGGAGGAGTAACAGGCAGTCACTTCTATTTTAAAAGGATCACTCAGGTTGCTGTTTTAAGAATAGACTAGGGGACAGGATAAAAGCAGTATGCCCAATTAGGAGGTTATTGCAGTAATCCAAGGTAGAGATGGTGGTGGCTTGTACCAGGGGGTAACAGGAGGTGGGAGAAGGGGTAGGGTTCTGGATATATTGAGGGGAGAAGATTTCCTGATGGATTGAGTGTGGTATGTGAAAGAGAAATGGCATCAAGGATAACTCTAGGATTTTTGGCCAGAACTACTAGAAGGATGAAATTGCCATCAACTGAGGTAGGGAAGACTGCAAGTGGAACAGTGTTAGTTCTGAACGTTTTGAGTTGTCTGTTAGAATCCACATGGGGATGTGGAGCAAGCAATTATATACACAATCTTGGTCTTTGATTATGCTCTTGGGCCACTGGATATATCAACTGTAACATTTGTTCTACCTCTGAGCTTCCTGCTATAGGAACGACCATATTTTTTTGTGTGTGTAAGTGCCTTGAGTCAGATTAATGTTACTTCAGCCAAATATATATTAATAAACACATAAACAATAGGAACAGCATATGCCAAGGCCCTGAGGTGAGAAAAACTTAAAAAATTTTAATTATGGTAAAGTGCACAACAGAATTTACCATCAGCACCATTTTTAAGCACACAGTTCAGTAGTGTTTAGTACATTCATACTGTTGTACAGACTATCTCCAGAACGCTTGTCATTTTGGAAAACTGAAACTCTATACCCATTAAACAACAAATCCTCATTTTCCACTCCTCCCAGCCCCTAACAACCATCCTTTTCCTTTCTGTTTCTATGAATTCAACTACTCTAGGTACCTTATAAGTGGAATCATACAGTACTTGTCTTTTTGTGACTGGTTTATTTAACCTAGCATAATGTCCTCAAGGTTCATTCATGTTATAGCATGTGTCAGAATTTTTTTAAGGCTAACTAAGATTTCATTCTATGTATATATCCACCTTTTGTTTATCCATTTGTCTGTCAATGGACACTTGAATTGCTTTCATGTTTTGGCTGTTGCGAATAATGCTATGAACACGGGTGTATAAATGCCATATTTAAAAAATGTATTTAAAAACATTACTCTGAGGAGAGGTCCATAGTCTTTACTAGATTTCTAAAAGGGTCCATGGCAGATAAAAATCCCAGTGCCTAGGCTGGTCAGGATTCGAACCTATCTTGATATAGAAGAGTATGGGCCGCTAATGTGGCATGACCTCGTAAGTGTAAAGGATAAGCATAGTTTGTGCTTATCTTTTGTGCTTACCTCGTAAGTGTAAAGGATAAGCATAGTTTGTGCTTATCTTTTACACTTACGAGGTCATGTCACATTAGCAGCCCATACTCTTCTATATCAGGATAGGTTCTGCATCAGTATATGGAAGAGGAAGAAGACATTTTTCAAATATATATGTAACCTTATTTCTATAGAGTCATTGTTTTGGATCTTCTCATCCCTTTTCCCCTCATCCTCCTTATCACCACATGCTTTGGACCTATGCATTGGACATAGAGATGTTCCTCTTCTTACCAGAGTCTGCTAGGCCTGCAGCCCTGTGGCTTTGGGGTGTCACTCTGCACTAAGCGAGCTCACTTTACTGGGAGCCACATGTTCCCCCAGGGTCCTGATGCTGCTGTTTTAAGGGTACATGCTAACAGATGGCCCCAGCACAAGAACTTGAACCCCTGTCTTGAGCGGAACAGAAGTAGAACCATACATATTTTCCAGTAGGCTAGCCCAGACTCTGCTATGTATTAACTCCTTGCTTCTAAACTTCCATATAAAGGGTTGAGGGAGAACTAGAAAGGGAATACTTGAAGGGAACAGATAAATAGATTGCCATAGGAGAGATGGTTATAGGACAGTACAGTAGGGTTTTAGTAAGCAGAGAGCGGGCTGCATGGAATAGGAAGAAGAGAAGAGAATTGGAATTGAAAAAGGTTGGAGACTGTCAGAGAAACTTGCTTTATCCCCTGGTGTCTCTCAGAGAGAGGAGAGGAGATAGAATTTATGACTGTCTGAATAATGCAAATGCAATTTGGCTGAACCAAGGAAGAAGCAAAGGTATCTGAGAGGATGTGCTGCTCTGAGACCTTGGGTTTGCTCATGATATGTTCATAAATGTAGTAGGACAGGGTAGAGGTGCTTGGTGGAGGCAAGTAGCCTTTCAGGAGCACCAATGGTCAGGAATGAGACAACATCACCCAGTCCAGGAGAAGCCCAAGGTGAAAGGGTAAAGTGCCTTAGCTCCCCAACTCAGGCATTTCCTGATTCATATTTAGCAGCTCCACAAGAATGGAGACCTCAGCCAGCCCTGGGTCTCCCTGGACTTAGAACCTACTCCCAGTGCAAAGCCACTTTTTTTTGTGGGGATCCCCTCGGCCATGTTCTTTCTGCATTCTTCTCCTATCCTGGCTATCCTTGACTCTGGATCTGTTCCTGGAGGTTCTTTTTCTATCAACACTCTCTTCTCTCAGTCCAGACTTATTGCCCACCAGGGGTAGGGGGCAGACGTGAGGGGGATAGTAAATGAAGAGTTCATAAGAGATTGTACCTAGACCTCTTTCTCATTCTACTCTCTCCTAGGCTATTTCATTCATTACCATAAATTGGATTTTTAACTGAGTATTTATTTATTTTTATGGAAGTTATACGTATACATACAAGTTCTATATAAGATTTACAATGAAAAACAGTAACTCTTATCCTGCTTCCCAGTGCTTAAAGGGGATTACAACTCTTTTAGCTATTTCTTCTGGCATTTATTGCTTTTCTTAAAATATCATACCATTTTTGGATTTTTAAGTTTTAGATGTGAGCCACTGACTTCTATTTTAAAAATGAGGACTTAATGCTTTCATCTTCCTCACAAATATGCATGTACTTTCCATCCTCCTGATGTAGTAATGTTACATTTGTTATGTCAATATTGAATGTTTACATTTCATGAGTTTATAAACATTATTTACAAACCAACAATTAGTGTACTGTTTACATTTCCTTTTTTATATGTTTCCCCCCTGAAATTAGTAATTATCTCTCTTTAGTTTTTTAGTTATCTATGTACTTATTATCAATTAATTCTCATATGCTCTTCTAGAAATCTCTCAGTGTATTCAAACACAATCAGGTAATTTATCAGTTTTATCATTTCCATTTTTTTCCTTCCAATCTGAAATTGTTTCTCCCAAAGCCTGCTGGAAAGCTATCATCTTTGGATCCTTCACCAGCAGCCAGGGGATATCCTTCACTTATCTTCTACAATGGATACTCTTTATCCTGGTTTCTATGACTTGTTTGTTTACTCTCTCATTTTTGGTAGAATACATCTCCAATAGCTTCCTGAAAGGGGTGCATGGCAGATAAGTTCTTTGAGACTTCATGTGTCTTTATTCTATTCTCATACTTAATTGAAAGCTTAGCTGGGTGAAAAAGTATAGGTTGTTAATTATTTTTCTTCAGATAGTTGATGACATTGTTCCATTGTCTTCTGGCTTCCAGTGTTCCTGCTGACAAGTCTGAAGTCATTCAATTATCCATCCTTTGTATGTGACCTATTTTGTGTCTTAGAAGCCTTTAGGATCTTCTCTTTGACTCCAGTGTCCTGATATGTGGTAGATATTTTCTCATTCCTTGTTATGGGCACTCAGTAGGCCCCCTACATTTTTGTTATACTTTCTTCTCATTCCAAAACTCATATAATTCAGATGTTGGACCTTCCTGAATTGATTCTCTAATTTTCTTATTTTCCCCCCTCTCCTGTTATCTATCACTTATTGTCCAGTTTTCTAGAATACTTTTTTCAACTTTTATCTTCCAACCCTGCTATTGATTTTTTTCTATCAGTTATCATATTCTTAATTTCCAAGAACTCTTTATTATTCTCTGAATGTTTTTTTTTTTTATAGCTCTCCTATTTTTGTTCAATATCTTCTTCATCTCAAAGGAAATATAGTCCCTCCTATTTTCTTTTGTTCCTGGAATTGTTTTTGTATCCTCTGATAACTTATTTTCTGTTTCTGTTTTGTTTGGTCTGTTTTCATGTTAAGAGTGTTGTCTTCAGTGCTTGGTGATCCTTGGCTAGCCACCCATCTCTACAAGCAAAGCTAAAAACTTGGTAAGCATGGAGAGGGCTAGCTGCACTTTAAGATAACCTGACTAGATCATTTTATTATGTGGCCCCTTAAATTAATCTAATTATCCCAACTTTTTCCCACCTCAGGGCCTTGGCATATGCTGTTCCTATTGTTTATGTGTTTATTAATATATATTTGGCTGAAGTAACAGAAATCTGACTCAAGGCAGCTCACACACACACAAAAATATGGTCGTTCCTATAGCAGGAAGCTCAGAGGTAGAACAAATGTTACAGTTGATATATCCAGTGGCCCAAGAGCATAATCAAAGACCAAGATTCCTTCTGCCACTCACTTTGCTTCAACCTAAAGTTGGCCTTTCAAGGTCATAGAAGTCAGGAGCAGTAGGGGCTATGCGCTTCTTTGTTCAAGTCAGTGGGATAAAGCACTGTCCCTCCCCTGACAATGGAACTGAAAAATTCCACTTCCCTTTGGTCTGATCAGGCCAACTTAGGTCGCATACTAACTCCTGAACCAATAACTGTCACCAGGTGAATACCACACAATGATTAGCTTAGTTAAGCTTGGGTTCCTGAGCCAATCAATACTAAGAGGGATTAGTTTACTTTCATTGACTTAGTCATTCAGGACCACCATTGGAATACAGAGAGGAGGGTGAGAATTCCACAAAGCTGCATTGCTCTTTCTTGATAAAGGAGGGATGTTAGAGATTCAACTGCACTGCTGGAAAATCTCTTCTATTTTTCCTACAACTGTCTCCAGGCTTCAGTTTAAATGTCACCACAGAAATGGGTCTTTCCCATTATTCTTCATGCTTGCACCTTTGTTTCTCTTTTAACACTTAACACAAGTTATAATTTTATATTTTTTGGTCTGTTTACTTGTGACTTGTCAGTCTCCTTTACTAAAATGTTAACTTAATGAGGTCAGAGACCTGTATTGTTCACCACTGTATAGCCAGTGCCTAGAAGTGCCTGGCACATAGTAGGTATACACTTAATAAAGAAATGAATGAACCCAGGAAACAATAGTATTGACCTCTCTCACTGAATCTCCAAAATATATTTTGAATCTGCACACATTCTCCATTTCTGCTACCACCATCTCAGTCCAAGTGTCTATCTCTTCTTCTGCAATGTAGTGGACATCTTTTGTTTTATTTGTGTAGCATTCTCTTTTGGGGGATGGGGAACAAACTCCCTTTCTCTGATGGATCTGTTGCTTCCCCATACTAACCATGTGATTCTGCCAGAGGCTGCTCTCATTGTTTCCTGACCCATACTCACCTCCCCACCACAAGGGTAGGCACCTGACCCATCAGAGCCCTGTCCTGGGATTTTAGACACAGAAGCTGAAAGAAGAGATTCAGACTCTCTCTCTTGGGCAAGCTGTGAGATGTGAGAGCAGGTACCGTTGGTGGCCATTTCCTATCATGTCAAGGGATATGGATCTGAGAAAACAAAGAAAAGATAAGAGACTTGGAGGCATCCCCTTGTCACTGGTTTTAGTTTTCCCTAGTCAGCCACATCACATGCCACCCCACAGTTTAGTTATATAAGCCAACAAAGTCCCCTTTTTGCCCAAATTTCTCCGAATTGCACTTCATTTATCTGTTACCAAAAGAGGCCTTGCATTCCTGATGTCTGTGATAGCCTCTTGACTGCTTTCCCCATTTCAATTAATCTGTGTTCATTCATTTTCTTCTGACAGAGTGGTCTCTTTAAAGTTTACATCCTGCTGATGAAGAGCACAGGCTGGGGTAGACTCTCAGCCCCACCTTTTATTATTTGAGTTTCCTTAGGAAAGTGATTTAACCTGCCTATGCCAAGTTTTTAAATCAGTGGAAAGGGGATAACGACACCTTAAAAGGTCACTGTGAAGCTCAAATAAGAAAAGTAAACTTAATAAGCATTTACTTAATATTAGCTAGTCGTGGTGTTAGCAGTAGTAACTCAGATCATGTCACTGCCCCTAGTTTCACACCACCCTGCTCTTTAGGCATTAATGACTTGCCTATAACCTATCCACTAATCTTGGGGCTCTTGATGGGATGTCTTGATGAGCAGGGCTTCAGGGTCTGCCCTCTCTCGAAATGTTTTCCCTGCCTTTCCTCTCTTGGCCTGGCTAACTCTTTATCCTTTTGCCTTAGCTTAAATGTCACTAGCTTCACTTACATAATCAAAGTTAGGGTCTACAGGTACATTCCCTTCATAAAACCAGCAGTACTATGATTTCTTACCAAGACAGGCAGAACAATTGTTCAGAGAGTCTTCATTCAGATTACACTGACATCTGTTTTGATTGGTAGGTGCTTATGCTATGCACTCTGTTAAATATTTTGAATGTCATCCTTGCATAGAATCTATCCTTTTTCTTCAAAGCAATCATCACAATTTGCATACATATTTATGTATTATACACACACACAGAAATACGTACATATATATGAGGGAGAGAGATGTTTCCTGTCTACACTAAATGTTGCAATGAATATAGAGCTATATATGCTTTGTTCTCATTGTATGCTTAATGCCTAATACAATAGTTGGCACATATGAATATATATTGAAAGAATGAGGGAATTTTTTGAGCAACTCTTGGAAAAATTTAACTTAAGGTGTGGCAACCAATCTAGGTTCTGATAGGATTGGAAATAGACTCCTGGGCATGCGGTTAGGGTGAGGTAAGCTGATAAGAGGAGACTGATTACAGAATTGTTTTATTCTCTCACTCACCTTAGCTGCTGGAGTTGATGAGGTAGCAGGTGCCAAAGAAAACTTGCTTCCTCATCCTACACTATTTCACTCATGACTAGCTGGTGTGGTTTTTCCCATGGAACTGGTTCTGTGGTCTCTCTACATACAAGGGGACCCATGTGGCTTGACTACACTGGGGCTCAGGCTGTTGCTGTATGTCTGCAGGTGATGTCTTCACCCTTCAAGTCCAGTTTCCTCATCTTCTCATTTATATGTGTGGTCCTAAACACTGCCTCACCTCCTTCTCTGCTTCTCTCCTTCTTTGGGTCCTCATTCTCTCTACTCTCTAAATCTCAACTCTGTGCTGAGTTTAAATGGAGGCATTTTCTCTCCCCACTGGCCGTTGACCACGTGGGCTTCTTGTCATGACATGGTAGCTGGCTCTACCCAGAGCCAGTGATCCAAGAGAGAGAAGAGCGCAGAAGCTACGATATTTTTTATGACTTAGTATCAGAAGTGACATACCACCACTACTGCCATGACCTATTAGTCGCAGAGACCAAACCTTATTCAGTATGAGAAAGGACTATGAGAGGCTCTGAATACCAACTTGGAGGCAGGGATCATTAGGGCCATCTCAGAGATGTTATCACAGATGGGTTAGAGGAATTTGGAGAAGAGGAAGTTTTAGTACCTGAAGAGAAATGGAGAAAACATTAACCAAATGCCTATTATGGGCCAGGGCCCTTTATATCAACTATCTATATTAATCTTTTCCACAACACTAAGGGGTAGATGTTATTCCCATTTTTCATATAAAGAAATTGAAGCATGGAGAAAATAAGTGTCCAAAATTAAATCCAGTAAATAGCAGAGTCAGGGATTGTACGTTGTTGCATGCCAACGATGTCCATCTATTACATTTAGTATGTACCAAAGGTTGAGATATGTGCTACCTGTGGTATGAGAAGTAATTTTAGTATAGAGATATAGCATTCAAAGTATAAAAATTAAATGCATTTCAATCTTCGGATTATGTTAAGAGAAAGTTACAGTTTGGAAGACTTATGCCTTACTTTCCTAACACTTGTTAGTTTCTCTTTTTAAGAAAGAGAGGGCAGCTCCCAGGCTCAGCATCTTTGAAAATGACTTTTTTTTTGGTAAAATTTAATAATATATTTCATTTTTATTGTATTTATTTTTATAGTTACTTTCTGTGGGTGACACTGGTTTTAAATTTACTAAAGGAATATGAAATTTGAGTTATATCCTTTATTTGACTGTTATAAAAAATTTAAGTAATTAAGTAATTAAGACAGTAGTTAAGTGATACTTGGGTTTGGCAAAAATCATGAGCATGGTACTGACTGATGTTTATTGCCTTCCCCTCAATTCTATGTTGAGGGCGAAGCCACTTTGAAGTTCCAGCCTCAGTTGGGTTCTGCTATGGGCACTAGCTGGAGAGAATCACAAGTTAAAATTTACAACCAATTCTTTCCTATGATTTTCCTAAGCATTTCTCGTTTATCCAATGGATTCCTCAGGGCTGGTGGGGAGTTTTGGAGACAGATTAATGGGAAAGTTTAGTGGGAAACTTAAGCTTCATACTCTATTCAACTGTCTATTAAAAACCAAGTGTGGCTGGTGGAGATAGTACAGTGGGGAAACGTCCAGGAGAAATGGACATAGTATGTGCATTTCCCAGTCTCTTAGTTCTTGATCCAACTCCACAGTCTGCGATTTCGGGGGTCTTCCAATACTTCCAAGCCACTGCATCTTTGCATTTACTTTTTGTAGGGAAACGGACAGAACCAATTATTTTAGTACATACGGCTATGTGGCTGCGAATTTCTGTATTAGAGGGATTTGGGATAGGAGGGTACACTGTGGTCGAAGGGGGTTTCCGAAGTTGCGTTTGCACAGGATTTTACATGCTATGTTAATAACTCAAGCGTTAATAACTCTACTTGGCCCCAAGTAGAGGGCCAAGTTTAGTCCCAGAGTCCTGGTAACAGAACTGGCTGGACCATTTCGGCCCTTGCGAACTCCCGCCCTCCGTCTCTCAGTGTTCTTTCTGGGCGAGTTTGTCAGTGTCCCAAACCGTCCCCGCTTGAGGTCACAGTGCTAGGTCACGTGCTCGAGCCCGCGAGAGCGCCACATCGCCAGCCGCACCCCTCCACCCCCACCCTGCCCACGTGACCCGGCCTACTTTCTCCCCGCCCGACCCAACTCTTTGCTTAGGAAGCCCCGCCCTACGCAGAGCGCTAGACCTGCCAACCTCCGCCCCCCCCATCCGCCAGGCTCAAACGAGACCCGCGGACCCACGTGTTTCTTCCTGTCCAATGGGAGCAGGCGCCTGGGCGCGAAGGGGCGGGGAGGAAAGAACGACTTCGTTACGCTGCGAGAAAGGGGCGGGGCCTGTAACGTCGGACTGAACGAGGGGACGCAACGGAGGCAGGCCGGAGCCGCTGCCGTCGCCATGACCCGTGAGCACTGAGACCCCTTTGCTCTTGCCCTTTTCCCCCTGTCCACCAGAAACACGACTGCCGAATTCCAAGCATTGACTCCTCTTGGCTTCTGCAGCGAGGTCTTTTCCTGGGACCGCTCTTTAGTCACCCCTCACACTCGTAGCCCGGAAATCGGCCCTTTGCCCACCGGCACTTCTTGAGGAACACTGCCCCTCAACCCACGGTTCAGGCAAAGACTGCCCTCCCCGACCTTCCGCAGAAGTCCTGCGTCTTGGTGATAGGCCCAGAGCCCCCTACTCCAAATCTCAGCCCATCCCCCGCAGCGACCCAAACCGTTCACACACCACCACCACCTGTCTGGGTCCTCACGCCGCCCCGAAACTCGAAACACTCCTCCAGCAGGCTCATTTGGACCGTCTTCCCTCCACCCCTCAATTTGACCTGCCCCGTGGCAGGCAACTCGGTCCCCTCCACTCCCCAATTAGCAGCGTAGGCTGAGAGATGGGCTGGTGTTGGGGCCGGGAGAACTGTTAGACCTTACCGGTGTCTGGGTGAGGGAATAGGGTCGCCGGTGTGTGGCCGGAAAGGCCCCCGCGTCTCACCTTTCACCTTCTTTCTTTAGGCGGTAACCAGCGCGAGCTCGCCCGCCAGAAGAATATGAAAAAGCAGAGCGACTCGGTTAAGGGAAAGCGCCGAGATGACGGGCTTTCTGCTGCTGCCCGCAAGCAGAGGTAGCCCCTGGGAGGGGAGGGAACAGGAGGGGTGAGACTTGGGTTAGACCAAGGGTTGTACTAGAAAAGAGAGCTACCTCAGGGTTTAACATCTGAACTAGTCGTGAGGGGCAGAGTACATTGCTTCCTCTAGGGTTTTGTTTCCTCCCCACGCTCCAAATTGTTAGTTCACTGCCTTACAGGAAGGGACCGGGGCGGGTGCCTGCCCTCTGTCTGATTTCTGAGTGCCCCTGGGTCTGACCTTAAAGGCAAGGTCAGGGAGATGCACATTTCGAATGCATTAGTGGTTATGACAGCCCTGTACTTTTGGTCCGCCTTGCTGTTCTCTCTCCTCCCTTCTCCCAACCTTCTCACTGGTGTTGCTGGGTGTGGTACTCAGCACAGAATAGCCTTGTGTGGCCAGACTTCTGACCCCTTGGGCAACAGCCAGATAGAGACTGATTGCCTTTTTTGAGCCTCAGCTCTCTTCCTCTTATTCTCCTAGGGTGGGAATACAGCAGCCACACGCTGAATTTTGTCCCATCCACTTCCATCTTATCCTTTGTGCCCTTCATCTCCCTGCATCTTATCCTTTTTGCCCTCTGGTACCTCCCAGTGCCCCATCATCTCTACCCCCAGGGACTCGGAGATCATGCAGCAGAAGCAGAAAAAGGCAAACGAGAAGAAGGAGGAACCCAAGTAGCTTTGTGGCTTCGTGTCCAACCCTCTTGCCCTTCGCCTGTGTGCCTGGAGCCAGTCCCACCACGCTCGCGTTTCCTCCTGTAGTGCTCACAGGTCCCAGCACCGATGGCATTCCCTTTGCCCTGAGTCTGCAGCGGGTCCCTTTTGTGCTTCCTTCCCTTCAGGTAGCCTCTCTCCCCCTGGGCCACTCCTGGGGGTGAGGGGGTTACCCCTTCCCAGTGTTTTTTATTCCTGTGGGGCTCACCCCAAAGTATTAAAAGTAGCTTTGTAATTCCTTGAGCGCCTGGTTTGAATGGGGATTTGGGGGGATGGGGATGGAGGAATGGCTGCCCTTTCCCACAAGAAAGGGAGAGAACTTTAGACTCTAAAAGGTTGTGGTTATTTAGACTAAGTGAAACATCACAGAAAATCCTTTATTATACTACAACAAACAGACAAGAACACTGGGTATGTGGCAGAGGAATCCTCTAAGAACCATAGGGACTTCTTTTCTATGATTTTTGTCCTCCACCCAGACCTTAAATACCATTCAAAGGATGGAGTTGAGGGCTTAAGGAAGGCTCCAAGACCTAAGTTTATGCCCTTCTTCCTCATTTCTTCCTCAGTTTGTTCTCCTGCTTGAAAGTTGGCCCCCAGATCCTTCTGTTCACCAACTTTGTATGGTCAGCTGCTTTCAAGTGTTCTATTCTCTTATGTCATTCCTCATGGAATGAAGGTGGTTTTTGTCTTCCCACTTCCTTTGACCTTAAGATCAGGTTTAAAACCTAGGGTAGTCTCTGTGCTCCTTTCTTCCTGTGTCCTGGTTTGTTCTAGTGTCCTGGGCTTCTTACATCCCTGTGCCCAGGGCTGAACTGTTTGTTTCTTTTTATTTCCAAGGGCAGAGCCAAGTAAGTCTTCAGTCCCTGTTTGTCTTTCCCTGCCCCCATCTCTACCATGAGAGCCAGGAAAGGGCTGGTGCCACACTGTCTGCTGGAATCAGCAGTGGTTCTTGAGTTGCTGACTTGGGAGTTAGGCTCTTGAACGGGGGTGAAGGTATAACAGTAGATCTAGTGAGTCAGACAGTTGCCTAGGACATGGTATATGTGGCCACTTTTTCCAGTTCAGACATAGTATTGACTTCAGCCTAAAGGAAGGTAACTGCCCGTTGTGTTGTTGAGGTATTTGCTGGTCTGGACAGCTCCCTTGAATCATGATGAGGGGTATAACCTCAAGGGAACTCCAGTTTGTTAAAAGTACCTAGATTGGATGTTTATTATCTGATGATACTGATACGATGGCAATGTTGCCTGAAGATAGGAGGAGGCTTGGGTTCCTGGGTGGGTGACCAACAGAGTGGTGCCAGTAACAGCCCCAGGTAGAGGAGTACACAGGCCCAACATGAGGCAACTTTGACCCAGAAGGTAGCCCAGCTACCCTTGGTGAAGGTCTTTTCCAGTTCTGCTCCCTCATAGCTGTGGAACCAAAGTCTGTGGTTAGAGAATATGCTGGGCCTTAGGATTTAGACCTGTTCTACCTTCCCACCAAAGACTGGCAGACTTACACGTGTCTCCTGAGAGTCCTTGGGACTGGTCTTGAATTGCTTTTTCCCTGAAATTGCTAGGTTTCCAGGAGAGTATGCCAGGCCAACATCCTACCTGAACCAGTTGGTGAGGGTAACCATGACATAGAGTGAAGCAAGGAAGAAGACGAAGTGGAAGGCAGAATAGCTGTAGGAAAGGTGCTGGACTTGCACTGGAGGAGCTGGAGAGGTCTCTTGGTCAACTGGCCTGGCAGCTCCCTTTTGCCCTGAAGAGAGGGAAGGGCTGCTGGGCACAGTGCTGCTGAAATACCTCTTCCCTTTTCCTCCTCCTCCAGCTTCTTTTGTTAAGACACTTAAGGGCTCTTTTGCACTGTAGAAATCTACACTTTCTTATGGATCCTAACTTGACACTCACCTTCCTCTGGCTCCACTGTTTCAGGGCAACAGAAACAGAGTGATGGCTTCTGTAAAACAAAAGGCAGCATGTTTTGGACTGATTTCCAAAAGAGTGTGAGGGTATTAATATAGGAAATTCCCCTTCTTTGAAAAGATTAGTTTGATGTAAGAAGTGGAGGCACATGTGAGTTCAAATGCAAGCTCTAGCATATATCTGGCTATGGGAACTTTTGTTTAATCTTCTGTGCCTCAATTTCTCCATTTGTAAAATGGAGCAAATACCTACCTCACAGGGTTGTTGTGAGGATTACATTAAATGAGATTATGTATGTAAAGTATCTAGCACAGTGCCTAGCACATTGTGGGTACTCAATAAAAGGTAATGGCAGCTAGAATCTGAGCTTTCTGGGGTAGAGGTTGGTAGGATGTGTGTGTGTCTGTGTCTGTATGTGAGGAGGGAGGGGCACTGGGGATTATTGAGCTCTCCATTCTCACCTGAAACTCATATCTGTAAACTTTGATGATCCACAAGGGCCCAAATACCTCAGCCAGGTAGGAAGCCTCATTGCTGAGAAAAAAGAATATAATTCTCAAGCAGGTCCAGTCAAATAGCGGTGGGATTGCCTGAGGGTATTTACTGCCCGCTGGTCCATATTGGTAACTCGCAGGAGGGTATTGTACTCCCAGAACCCCTTTCCTCCCAGAACTTAGAAATCTTTTCATGTGAGGGCCCTAAAAATCTGCATATATTTTTAATTCCCAAGCCATTCCCCCAACCCCCTTCATATGGATCATCTGACAAGTGCTATTCTTAGAAATTGTTTCTGTTCATGGGGAGCTTTCCTCTTCTCTAAAGTTTAAACAAACATAGTCTCAGACAATCTGACCATCCCTCTTTGTTCTGGGCACCTCCCTTTCTCACACTTCTTCCCGATGCTTTTACGCACCAAGCAAAAAGCACACAAGCATACATGATGCCAGTACTCATCACTGCCAGAGTAGTATCTGGTGTTTGGGGTTCCATTTTATACAGGCCAGGCAGGCACAGAGTGTGATTTTGTCCTTGAAGGATTACTGAGATGAGATAAAAGAAGAGAAGGATGGTAAAAACAAAGCTAGGTATTTGGCAGGAGCAAAAATGTTTTAGTGTGGGGAGTCCAGATCCTGTCCTTACCGCTCTCTGGAGGACGGCTGGACAGTGCAGAGAAGGTCAGGTACATGATATAGCAGCTGATGATAGAGGCTTGTAGAAGGCCAGAGCGGGGTTGCCCTGAAAAGAATGGGGTTCATTGATTTAGTCAGCAGAGTAGTAATTTCCTCCATTCTTACCCCCACCCACACTTCTGTCTCCCCACCCTTTGAGGAAGCAAAGAATTGACTGAGATTAGGGAGGCTAATGAAATTTGCTATGCTATAGGTCCCCCAAATCTGGAATGTTGCAAGGCATGTACCCACTGAGGCGGATGCAAGGAGCGATGGAGAGGAAGGAGAGGAGGCCACAGAAACAAAGGTGCAGACCAAGCAGCATCTTGTTGAGCAGGCAGCCAGCTGGGTGTGTGTAGTGGTGGAACAGGAGCACTGCTGCCACAGCTGCCATGCTGTAGAATCCTAGGGTGGCCAGTAGCATGGCTAGGAACCAGCGGCAGTCATTTGCTGCACCTGTCTGCCTAAAGATGGGAATTTGGCAATGGCTTGGGGTTCTCTCTTTTCTTTTTACCCATTACTAACTATATCCCTCTCCCAGAAGACTGGTGTGACTACCTGTCCCACCTGGCCCACAAGGCCATCACATTCCTGAACTTTTTTATTATTATTACTTAAAAAAAATTTTTTTTACGCCTACAGCACCTGGTATTCCTCGGTGGTCTCCCATCCAAGTACTAACCATGCCCAACCCTGCTTAGCTTCCGAGATCAGACAAGATCGGGTATGTTCAGGGTAGCATGGCCAAAGACCATTCCTGAACTTTTTTGTTACTGCTCAGTGGGAAGGTATGGGACCATTGACCTGTTATGTCCTTTGCCCATACCTCTGTGTCTAACAATGTCAGACAACCTTTAGGGTTATGTGCTCCTTACCAGTTCTTATTCCAGGAGTGGGCAAAGGCTGTGATAAGCACCAACTGCAGCAGGATGAATATGAAGCCTCCGCAAATGCCAATGTAATGCCAGGCTGCAAGTGGGGTACCAGTGGGAAAATGTAGCCAATCATATTATTTCTCGTCCACTTCCTACCCTCTCTTTTTCTTAGAAAATCTTTTAGCCTACTCTTGCTGATTAGGATGTGAGAGGGAAGGTACCTGGGAAGAAGTGCTCATCAGGGACACAGAAGGCAACAGCACAGAGACCCAGCAGGAACAGCAGCTTGAGGAACCAGAAGCTGGTTAAGAGGGAAAGAAAAGCAGACTCAGAAGAAAAGGCAAAGGAGAGTGAACAGTGCCTATGGAGGAAGGAAAAGAGAAAGCAAAACTATAGGGGAGAGAAGATACAACTAAGCATAAGAAAGGAGGAACCAGTCCCTTGTGAGAGGGGCTGGAGGCAGGCTGTCACAGCCTATTCCAAATTCTCTTAGGTACCTAAATAGCATCTGGACAGTGTTTTACTGTTGACAGAGGTTTCACATATAATAACCCCACTGTGATCTCCATTTCAGAAACTAGAAGTTCAAATAGGATAAATGGTCCTACAGCAGGTATGTCAGAAGCAGGGACTTAAACCTCTTTTCTTTTTACAGTGCTATTACTTGATTTTGGAATTTCCTTTACTAAGCTTATGTCTACTTCCCTCTCCATCCTCTTCCCACCCAAAGAGTACACACAAACCTATTATGCAGCTGTGCCCGGAGGCTAGTAGGGGAGTGGAGGTGGACCAGCAGCACAGCCTGCAGTAGGTGGAAGGTGGCAGTTCCTGCGCATACCCGATACACAGCCCCAGAGCCACTGAGCACTGGGCAGTGAGACTGGCCAAACAGATGGGCACACAACCCTGAGGGCATCTGGATCTGGAGAAAGGGCAAGTCATCATTCATAAAGAGGTACCTACTTCTCACAAGTATATTCACTCATTTGTCCCTGGCCCCCAATCTGAATCTCTTGTCACTGCAACCCAACCCCTTCACACTTACCCCATGTACCTTGCCCCAAACTCTCTCCACTACTGTCCTTGACAGCAGCAGGCAGCAGACTGCTGAGGCCCCTACATGGAGGAGGATGTAGAACAGGCGGCTATAAGTGGCTTCTGTGAGAGAAGGCCACCTACAATGGCAGCAGCAGGTACAGGGAACAGGCCCACAGCAGGACACCTGGGGGTAGAGCAGATGCAGAGCAGCAAGGTAGAGATTTGCTGAGATGAATGTATGTGTGAAGTTAACCCATTAGGCTGAATTCCAAAATTTCCCCTTCCCTTTCCTTCTCTCTTTTTACTCAGAAATTCTCAGAATGTCTGATACCAAGTTATTTAGGAGTGCCTTCCACTACCATCAAGTAGAGCTTTCATCACTAAGAGTTTACCTGCAGGCTTGAGCAGACCTTCAAAAAAGCCTAAATCAGACCTGGCCTCTAACACTCCCTATACCTAAACATGGTCCTGGAAATATGGAAGGAGAGGTTTAGTAAACGATAGTCTTAGAGACAAAGAAGACAAACCTCATGGGGGGAAGGAAGAGCCTCATGGGGGGAAGGAAGACATTATTTTTATTGGCTCCCATGGGTTCCCCAGCTTC
The DNA here is from genome assembly GCF_902729225.1 of Pteropus medius. Lineage (NCBI taxonomy): Eukaryota > Metazoa > Chordata > Mammalia > Chiroptera > Pteropodidae > Pteropus > Pteropus medius. The sequence goes on along the minus strand of NW_024349801.1, from coordinate 26,036,477 downwards.
AGCCACCATTCCTTTCCACTTGATCAAATAGCTCTTGGTCTAGGGAGCTTTCAGGCCTCTGCCCAAATCTCTCACCTGATAGTAGGGAGGATTCACTATGACACTGCTGACTCCACTGCGTTGCTGTGTCAGGCGTGGGGTGGTGCTGGGGCCTGCAACGGCCTTTGCGCCCACCATTCTTGTCCCAGGGATTATGCCCAGGTTCACCAGATGGAAGATGAGAAGGTAGCAGCTCTTTTGTCCTCAGCCCATTGGGCTGCCGCTGTGCTGGGACTGGTCACCCAATCAATCTAACTAAGGTAGAATGGGAGGGAAATCAGTAAAACACGGACCTCCAGGATGTGGTAAATGCAAATTTCCCTGTGATACTACTTTCTCCCCAGGGCCCTTGGACCACTCAAGCCGTTCTAGCCTGATTAGGCAGCAGTTTGCATATGTGGCCTCCTGTGGATTAGCATTCTTAATTGGTTTAGGATTAGACATCACCCATCCTGGTTGAACAGAATTCCTTGAGAGGGTGTGTGTGTGTGTGTGTGTGTGTGAGTGAGAGGGTGATGGTGGGAGGGATCTAGGTAAAGAGGAGGGAAGGGTGTCGACTGGGAAGGTCTGGAGTGGTGACAGGCTAGGTATGGGAGAAGGCCTTGCAGAAAACAAAACTACAAGCCCCAGAGTCTGAGAAGCGAACCGCTTTCCTCGCTGAAGCTTCTAGAACCGAAGCATTAATGAAGGTGTGGCCCAGGGTCAGCCCCGCCTCCTCCCAGAGCGGACGTTGTGGGGCATTCCGGAAGTTGTGAGGCGGGGCGGTGTCTGTGCGGCGGCGCGGTGGGGTCGATATGGCGACCGAGGGAGATGTGGAGCTGGAATTGGAGACTGAGACCAGCGGTCCGGAGCGGCCTCCTGAGAAGCCGCGGAAGCACGATAGTGGTGCTGCAGACCTGGAGAGAGTCACCGACTATGCAGAGGAGAAGGAGATCCAAAGTTCCAATCTGGAGACGGTGGGTTGGCCGGGAGCATGTCTGGTCGGGCTGAGAGCAGAGGGGGCTCCGAGGCTGTAACCAGAAGCCCCGCTCCAGGATGGGGTCCCGATGGTGGGAGGAGGCAAGAGGGACACCGAACCATCACTAGAGCCCACAGCTTGCAAAAAGGAACTCGCTGGAGATTGGGTTTAAAGTGGGCCTCAGGAGCCGAGAGTTGAATTAAACAGACCTTGGGTTCCTGATACACTCGTCATTGTGAATACACACCTGACCCACTTGTTAGTGGCTTTATAGATGATTTGGAATTGTGGGTTGCAGAGCAGTAACTAGATCTGTCTTTCCCATAGGCTATGTCCGTGATTGGAGACAGACGTTCCCGGGAGCAGAAAGCCAAACAGGAGCGGTAAGTCTGCATGCAGCCAGACCTACCAATTCCTCTTTCCCCCGACAAAAATAAAAGCAATCGTTAAGCCTTTGTACCTTATACAGTTCTTCAGCTCCATCACCAGTTCCCATATATCTAAGGTTTACAACTTTATTCTTGTTGGTACACGGAAAGGCCTCTTGGCAACACCTGCTGCCTCTTGTAAAGACTTCAGGGGAAAAGATGAGAATGTTACCTGAGAGGGTGGGAGTCGTTTTGTGTTTTCACTGAACAGTGTTTATCAAGAGTCATTTATTTGCAAGGCACAGCTGGGGATGATCCTTTCTGGGAGTTTACGGTGGAGGTAAGGGCTAATGCACATTAATTATTTGTAGGGAGAAGGAACTGGCAAAAGTCACCATCAAGAAGGAAGATCTGGAGCTCATAGTGAGTAGTGATGCCTAAATAGTATATGGGCAGGGGAGGTTACTTTGCTTAGTTTGGGTTGTTTCCTGAAAAATTAGAGTCATCATGTTTTGGTGGCACATTAATGCCAGGGAGAAGGCTTAGGTAACATCATTGATCCTTTATCTGCAGATGACAGAGATGGAGATCTCACGAGCAGCAGCAGAGCGGAGCTTGAGGGAACACATGGGCAACGTCGTAGAAGCTCTTATTGCCCTTACCAACTGATTTGTGCTTTCTCAGACCCATCCACTGGATTAACTTATTGCAATAAAAGTCTTTTTTTTTTTTTGCAGTTTTATCATTTTGGGTCAAGTGCAATGTATATTATGTTGTATTGTAGGAAATTTACTTGTTGGACTATAACCAAATTTAAGTGACCCCTTACACACCAGTCTTTAATGAATCTATGTAAAGTAGCGTCAGTGTAGAAGAATCTCCTGATCAGATGCAGATGCTAGGTGGCAGGTCAGGCTCAATCATCAGATTAGATGTTATGCAACAGTACTGAAGGAATATCTGGAGTCTCAACAAAGGTACTGTACCCCAGAGCATATGTCCCTACAGTAGCCAAAAGGCCAGTACCTGCCTAGGAGTCAGCTGTATATAGATGTGAGTCACCAATCCAGTTCATAAGCCACTTTGAGTTACAACTCAGGTACCTGAGGTGGGAACATGGTAAGAATAATAGAAGATACCAAAGTTTAGGTCTTCTATAGAATTAATCTGAAAGGTTTTGATTGATGGAATTGATTTTAATATTTAATTCTGAACCACAACACTGATACCTTACATTCCATTTCCTATCCTGGAGAGGATACACTTTAAAAGTTGATCAACTTTGGCCAAGTTACTCTTGCCGAGCTTGTTTCATGAACTCTAAAATGATATGTATCTGATAAGTTGTTGTAAGAACTGAACTGGTAATGTTAAAAGTTTGGCCTAGACCCTGCCTTTGAGCAGACACTAAAATGACAGCTATAAACTTTCCCCAAAGAATTTCAAGCTCTTATTCTCATTTTGGCTCTAGGATAATTCTTAGATTGTATCCCCCCTCTGGTACAACAGTGACATATTCATCTTTATTACCTCAGTAATTAATTGCACTTGTACTTTTAATTCTGGGACTTATAAGGATGTACGACTGATTTTCCTAGTGGGGCATTTAAAGGATGTGAAAAAAAACCTTGGCCTTCTCATTTTTTCATGCAATTGAGAAGTAGCCTTCCTGCAGGTTAAATGTCATTTCTTATAACCCCTAAGACTCCTTGAGCTCTGCCATGTGCATAGTTGTCATACAGTAAATAGTAAATGGAAAAATCATGAACTCTAGCATATCACTACATTGCAACTCAGAGAGCACTGTGCCCTCCTTGCTATATCAGCTGGGCAAAGATACTGTTAGGTACTTGGGAGTCCTCATTTCATGGGTCAACTTTTGTTCCATATAAAGCTACAGTTTACAAACAAGGACAACCACATATGTATTTGCTCATGAAATAAATCTCGGTGCCATAAAAATACAGTTTGTCTAGTGTCTTGAGTTTGCTTCTGAGATCCAAGGGGATGATCAAAATGAAATGCTGTTTAGCAATTCCCTGCTGACTTTATTTTAGTTAATAGGTAGATACCTGTCAGCTTGCATATTTCCAGTATCAAGCTAAAATGTCTCTTGGTATGTGATTCTTTTATTTCTTGACATATATATAAATGGATCAAACAGTATGTTCTTAGAAAAACTGACTCCAGCTAAAAATGCAAAACAGGTTACACTGAGCTTAGAATTTCCTGTAAGGTGGAAGGAGCACACTGTCTACTTATATGCCAATGTTTCTGACCCAAGCTAAGGGGCTGGAAAAATAAACTTGGCATAGTCCCCAAGTGAATTTGGGAAGCCAGAGTAATGGTGAAATCTAAGATTTCTCAAATAGTTTTTCAGAAATTATCAGGGAGCCTCTAATCCTACCTGGATAGTGCTTTTTTGTAGGTTTCTCAGTGTGAGTCCACACCCCACAAAGCACCTTCAAAGACTGGGTTGCCCAGTGTCAGAAGTATGGCAGTATGTCCAATAGGCTGGATACTGGGGCCATGTAGATAATGGTAAAAGCAAATCAAGGACCAGATGCTGAGACTTCCCCTTGTGTCCCATAGCTGGAAGAATAAGTTGAATTTTAAGTAGTTTTCCTCTTCTTGGCAGATGGCCGTTCAAATACGTCTCGTACCCCAGCTGCCTTTTGTTTAAAGAACTTTGTGTTCTGGGCACTCTCTTGGCCCCATGCTGAATCAAAGGAGGTGGTATCTTGATCCACAAGGTGGGTGTACTTGGTACGACCAGAGCGCCCAAAGTTCTTAACCTGAGGAAAGGACAGATGATGAGTTATACTACCAAATGTATCATGTACTAGCCCTCAGTACATTACTTTTCTCTCATGTTGTTAAGGTACCCCATACCTGCATGACTTTGGGGAGAATGGTTTTGTTGAAATGATCTTCTAGGGTAGGTGCACTGAAATCTCTCTTGTATACTTCTTCATCTTCATCCTGTAGAAGGAGAGTCTTATCAGTTTTTTGGTTTTATTTCCCATATATTCAAATAAAAAATTTATTAAACTAAACAAGGGATATAAAGAATGGGGGATGGGAGATATTGAACTTTTTCTTCAAGAGTTTATGTCTAGTTGAGATGATACTCCTTTTTTCCTTTGTTGTCTTTTCTTCCTAAGGGGAGATATTTCCTGAAGTTTGGCTATATTCTGTCTGCACTCAATATATTCATTCACTTACTGTCTTTAACTATTATAGGCCTTTGAAATCTGATCTTGAATTTCCTATTGCCCATTATATATCTTAGCTTGGGTATTCTGCTGGGATTTCAAAAACATTTAAAGTGAAAATCATTTCCCCAATCTTTCCAAATCAGCCTCTTCCTGATTTCACTTTTTCTGTTAATAGGACCAACATTCCCATAATTAGATTCAAAGTTTGAGTAATCTGTGCACATTCAACCAGTTGCCACTTTTTATAAATTTTTCATCACCTGGATTATAGTTATCCCCTGCAATCAATCTTACGCACTGCCAGTTGTTTCTAAAATACAACTCTCTTATATCTCTACCTTGCTCAAAAATTTCCAGTGGTTCTCTATTTTATTAAACAAGCACAACTCTGTGTAGTAATTAAGGCCAAATACTATATAGCCTTAATCTACCTCTCTGCCACTTCTCTTAACAGATAATACTTTTCTGCCTCTACTCCTGGTCCTTTCAACTGGAATGTCTTCCTACCACTGAATGTCATAAAGTCTATACATTAAATGTTACCCTCCTTTATATCATTTTTTTCTATCTTCTACCAAATATATCTCCCTCTTCAGAAGTTCCACAGTACTTTTCACTTTCCTTATGTTACAGTATATATTTGCTTTAGCTCTATTTTTAGATTGTAAGCCTTCTAAGAGTAAGGATTATATATCTGCTAGCAGTGCTAAACAGTAGTATCCTACGTACAATAAAAGCTCAAAAGGTAATTTACTAATGAACTACATAAAATAACTATAAAGAATAGTTCCGAATTAACCTATTAGTAAGACTATAACGATAAGATAAAGATTATAAACGTGCTGAAGCAATTAAAATAGTACTACTATGGTTAAGGAAAGCTTCATGGAAGAGCTGAGTCATTTAACCCAGGGGCCGTGGACTGGTACCAGTCTGTGGCTTGTTAGGAACTGGGCTGCACAGCAAGAGGTGAGCAAGCAAGCGGAGTTTCATCTATTTGCCCCCGCTCCCCAGCACTAGCATCACCTGCCTCAGCTCCACCTCAGATCATCAGGCATTAGATTCCCATAGTAGCACCGGTCCCTGGTGCCAAAAAGGTTGAGGACTGCTGCTTTACTCAAAAACACTTTTGGAGTATTCCTTTCCCTTCAGCTATGGAAAGGTCCAATTTAAAGACAGGATAATTCAACAGTTTTTGTGAGATCTACTTTTCTACTGTTACAGCCTGAGAGTCCCTCTTTTAATCTCAGAAGCCATTTCAACTTCACTCTCCTTGTCTAGATGAGAAGACTCAATTTATAGGATGTGCACCAAAAGACTTTCAGATAAACCTTATGATAGCCAGCCAGCAACGCATTGCTTCTCTAAGAAGCTTGATTATTGAAGCTGCTGAAATGCTAAAGCAATGATACTTTATGACTTTGAAACAGTACAAGAAGTAATTCATAATCTCCACCAACTCCAACTTAGAAAGCTGCATTGGCTGGGAAGCTACATAAATAAGCAAACATTTCCTGTTGAGCAGACAGACTGAAACTGATTTTGGAGAGTAAAGAATCCTGCACTGAAGTTATTAATTTTACTGGTATCTGCAGTCAAAGGAACTTAGCTGCAGTGGGGATATTTAGGGTTTGATATATAACATTTGAAAAGCTAGTCTAGGTTTTGATACAAATGCCTTTAACATTAGGAAATAATTTAACAAACCACATGCTATTAGAGTAATAAATGCAATCAATGCTCCCATTCCTTTTCCTGCTATCTCTATTAAGGAATTACCACTGGCACTAATCCAAATAATTTGGAATAAATCTCACTTTATACATACAGGGTTAACGGACTACTTTGATCTTGGTCTTTATATGAAAAAGGTGGCATTACACAAAATGGTTAGATAATTAACCATTTTTTTTTTTTTTTTGGTTAGTTAGGCTTGGTCATTTTCTGTCAGCTCAGGATGAAGTGAATTAAATTTCTGCTATCCAAATCTGAGTTCATGTGAAGCTACCTGTAGAGCTTGGTTTTCACATAACCAAAATTTCTCACTCAGCTATAATTAATGATATCTAAGTGATTTTGGGGCCCTAAATAGTGTAGCATCTATATAGATCACTACCTACATTTCAGTTCCTCAATTCTTATGTTACATCATTTCCTCCTTCTGGGAGCTGAGGCAAAAGAGAAAACAGTTGCTCCGACTTTTAAAATCCTGTTGCCAATATTTTTCTCTAGAACACCCCAGAACCACTTTAATTTTGGGGAGAAATTCAAAGCGTCTTGAGTTATTCCTACTGCCCAATTTTCCCTTTTCACTTCTTACCATGAAGAAGGCACCCCGGTGATAATACTTCTGTAAGAACTTATATTTGCCCTTAACAGCTTTGTTGGTAATGACTTTGCCATTTGCCCGAAGCTCAGCTCTCCTCTCTTCTTCAGTCAGGTTTCGCATCCGTTCAATTTCTGCTTTCTCCTTTTCAAGCCTGTCCAGAGAACAAAACTATTAGTATCATTCCGGCTTTGGAAAGACCCCATTATTGGAAATAACACAGTCCCATCTCCTTTCAAACATTATTCATCTTCTTTGATTCTAGTCATTGACTGTTAGGAATCAAGATCAGGAGCTCAATAAATAAAAACGTGAGGTGGTCTTCACTATGCTTTCAAGACCAGGTATTGCAAACTTCCAAAAGTTAATTCTAGCTTTTTTGAGGTTTAGACATACTGTTACTGCTTGATTTTGCGCCATTACTAATTCCCATTCTCTAAAAAGCCTCTTAGCTTTAAAAAAATTAGAATTTAAAATGAGTGTGTAAGACTTTACTGGTATTCTTTTAGTAATCATATTTGTGCTTACATGTCACAAACCAAGGATCACCATCATTAATTAGACTGCAGCGACTTTAACCTTTTTTGGGGAGCAGGGGTTACAGATCACCTTTCTCTAGAAAAATGTAAATATACACATTATTTTGCATACGATTTTAAAGGGTATAGGGACTCCATGAAACCCAGAATAAAAGCCTAAAAAACTGCAGGCTGAGGAGAGTTTTCCATTGATAGTTTCCCTTTGTAATCTGAGATTACTCTTCCATTCTTAGTAATTTTCAGGAATGGGTGATGCAACTCAGAAATGATTCTGCTTTAACATGGTAAGTATGGTAGATAAGTCAAATGCCACAAATTCTTCCCATACAATATGCATGCCCCTTTGCAGAAATGAGCCTCAAAACATCTTGTTGCCCTCTTAGAATGCTGTCCCAAGACTGTTATGTAAGGAAGCCAGTCTAGCCTACTGAAGACGGAGAAGTGAGGCATCCCAGTTGACAGTCAGCATCAACTACCAGACATGTGAGTGAAGTCATTTTGGACTTCCTAGCCCAGTTAATCCTTCAACTGGATGCAACTGCATAAGAGAACCCAAGTGAAACCAACAGTGGTACTGTTTGGTCAACCAAAATTGTGAAAAATAATCAATTGTGTTAAGTTGCTTAATTTTGGGTTGGGTTGTTAGGCAACAGTAGAAAACTGATAATAGTAACTTTTGTGTGTCTACTAGTAAAATAAAGATAGTATTAGCTGCTGCTCTTTATCATGGAGAAACCCTGATTTTATTGTAACAGCCACATTCCAATTACAGGAAACTTGCCCAGTTGTAGGGACCCTAAAGAAAGCTAGAATGGAACTCACAGTAGGAGCTGAGCCTCAGAGCTACACTATAGGAACCTGGCCCATGAGCAGTATTAAACACTAGGACCATTCCATTACTCACGCTTCTCGATCTTCTCTGTCCCTCTTGATTCTCTTTAGCTCCCGAACTTTCCATGCTTCATATTCCTCTTCATCATTTTCATCATCAGTATTGAGTGCATCCAGTGCAGCCAGGGACCGCTTATTCTCCTCCAGCTCTTTCTTGGTCTCCTCTTCTACAATCTGGATAGGGAGAACGATTCAACTGTTGGACTTTCTTATTCTTCTTTGACAAACCTAAGTACACTATTCCTTGCACTTAATCCTCATAGCCACTCCCAGTACCTTGAGTGTGTACTTGCGCCTCTCCTCAGCCATGCGTTTTGCCTCCTGCTCCAGCTCCTTCTGTTTCAATGCTTCAGCCTCACGTTCTTGAACTGTTACCCGGTCCTTCCTGCAGTAAAGAGGTCCTGTTAATTGCACAAAGCCCTTAGAGTGGAGCTCTTTGTTCCTCTAAATCAAGTCCCATCCAAATCACACAAGCCAACAATTTCTGGCTCTATATTTGCAAAGATCAAAAAATGGGAGTCATCCCAGATCTTCAGAAGATCGAAGTTCCATTCATCTTTGAGAACTGCCTGAGTAGCAAGGAACCCACTGGATTGTAAATAGTAGGATTTCTAGCCATTAGGAAAGGAATCAGAAGTTGCTTTTCAAGCTTAATTTTGTGCTTAAAATAATAAAAGACTTTGGGCAGATAAATGCTCTTTATTGGAAAAGGAGATGTGAAAATAAACTCAGGCTCTCTGCTAACAACAAGATATTCCTTAGCAAGTATCATACAGAGCTAAGGCACCGGACAAAACACTTTTACTTAGTGCTTACAATTCAGAAAAGTATGAGATCTTCAGATCTGGAAAGTAGTAACTATGTGGGCGTAGGCCTGCTTTATGAGATACTTACTTTCGAATGAAGACCGGCTTAAGGCGAGGCTCCATCTCATCTTCACTGTCTGTGTACTCTTCATACTCAGACTCTGATTCTGACTCCTCCCCAGAACGTCCCTCGTCTTCCACCTCCATGACCTCCATCTCTTCATTTTTTCTCTCCTGTGCTCGTTGACGCATCATGCCACGGCGCCGCTCTATTTCCTGTGAAGTCATATGTCCAAGCCAGTCAGCCAAATAGGCTGTGTTCTTAAGTAGCTTTTTATTTTTCCCTTATCAAGCTGAACAAATTATGATATGAATAAATGAAACTTAGCACAATTCCATTTTCAATCCAATCCCCAACAGAGAACCCTGGATCGGTTCTGCCAAAAGCAGCAATCTTGTGCCTTTAGGGACTCAACAAAGGAGTGCAGGCCCCAACTTTTTCTTGAACCCAGAAAGAACTTCCCATTTTCCTTTACTATACCTCATCATCAATTTCTTCCTCTTCTTCTTCACTGCTATCTTCTCGTTCCATGCGCCAAGCATCTCCTTCTACTTCTGAGTCACTTTCTCCTACAACTTCAGGTTCCACTATTTTCCGATGTCGAGCCAATCTGAAAAACAGTATCTCCAAGTGTAATACCAATGTCACAAGAACAAAGAGGCATCAACCACATTTCCTCAGTCTTAGAGCACCTGGACATTTTTTGCTTTCATTAATACTGAAGTCCTGATATGGGCAAACTGAGGTACAGATTAAAGGAACTAACTCAACGTGTCAGAGCAAATAGGCAGGTTAGACCTAAAATATTAAACGTATGCTGAGGCATCTTGGGGCACTGCAACAAACTTATATGAGTGCATTGGGGTATATTTTAAAGCTCCAAGTAGTTTACAGTTTTGACATTAGGTCACATTGTTTCCTTTCAATGACATCATTTTTTTTTTTAAAGGTGATGAAGGTTTATCACAATCTTAACTTTTCACAACTCTTAAATACTTCCAAGGAACTTCATTTTTTATTAGTGTGACCATATACAGCAACTTGAATAATTCAATCCTGTGAATCCTTGTGTATAAACTGAACAATGAAGAATGATGTAGATATTTGTAAAATTTGTTCTAAAATTCTAATTGTTTCATGTTTCCCAAAAATGCTGATAAAATGGTCAGACAAAACACCAAAAGAGGAAGTATATGTCACCCTACCTTTAGAAACATTTAAAAAATATATTAACTGTGATGTAAAAACAAAGGTACACAATTTGAACCAATGTATCACAAAGAAGTTGAACTGGGAAAAAAAGACTTATAAAAAGCTAAGACACATACCTAACCTGTAAGGCTTATATTCTTACGTCATATATCATTTGGCTACTGAAAAATTAGAAGGATTTGCATTTCCCAGTCTTTGAGAAAGCAAAATTAATGTAATGCAAAATAGAATGTCTAATTAATAAAATTAACAAACCAAAATAGTTTTGTTACATAAATTAACCCATTTATTATAGGCTAGCCATGTTTCAAATTGTGGAGCCTCTACTGGTCTTTCAATTCCTTCAGTTTTCTGATGGCAGACATTATATGACAGCAGAAGTGGTGTTTAGGTCTAGGTACCACCAGCTACTGTTTTTATGCAGGAAACAGTGCCAGATCCCCACAGCTCTTCTCTTCATCTTGGTTTTGACACAGAAGGAGCAAGTGTATTTGGCATGATGGCTGATTTGCTTCACCATTTTCCTGAGGGAGGCGCCATAACGAGTCCCGTATTTACTGATGATTCTGACCTTAGTGTGTTCAGCCATGTTGCTGAAAACTAGGTCAGAACCCAGAGAACCCAATGATATCTTATCATTGCGAAGCTAGGTTTTTGGTGGCTGCTGTGATAAAAACCAAGTACTGCATGAAAATCAGTATGGAACAGGAAATGAGAGTGACAGTGCCAATCTGATTCCAAGGTTTGAGAAGGTGTCAGTGTCCAAGAGGCACACAAATCTCACTAGTAAGTAACTGTAGTTCTGTAAAAATGAAGTACAAGTTTTTTCTTTTATGTGTATTGTATTTTTCAAATGGCTAAATTGTTAGGACATACATATTTATTAAATTTTTGGACATAGCTACATAATAAAATAAATAGAACTGTTTGGGCCTAGGAGTTCTGTGAAAAAATTTTTGAGACAATACGAACTGTGAAAGTTTGGGACCTCTGGCTTACTCTGTAAGGTAATGTCTTGATACGCAACATACAAAATTCCTGTTGGGAGGTTTCCTTTCCTACATGAGACTATTTGTCAGGCCTTTCTTCCTACTTCATCAATGTCATTTCCCCTCACTGGAATTTAGAATAAGTGGATAAAATCATTATCTTAAATTTTTAAAAACATCTTTGTGCTAAAAAGACTCTCCTTAACCAACTGACCAATGGTCTGTGTTTTCTATTCCGTTAATGAGTTAATTAGCCTCTGGACCAGAGGTAAGCTGCTGTTTACTGGTTGCCACTCACTGGCTATATCACTTTGGTCATGTTATTTTCCTCACTCCTTTTTGTCTGGGTTTTCTCTTTTGAAAATGCAGATAATAGTACCTACCTCATAAGGTTATTGTGTGGATTACAAGAATTAGTAAATGTTATGTACTTGGAACAGTGGCAGATAGTACTATTCAAGTATTAGCTATTATTATTATTGTTGTTCTTATTAATTACCCTGTAGGAGTTCAGGTCCAGAGAAACATAACCCTAGTCATTACCTCTCTTCCACATCTTCACTAATACGGTTCTGCAAACGTCGCAGCCGAGGGTCACTTGATGAATCCTCCTCCTGTTCTTCAGGCTCTGCCTCTTGTTCTTTGGCTTTCTTAATGAACTGAAATTCTTCATCTTCCTCATCTGAGGACTCCATGGGGGCATAGTCTGGCCTCTTTCCCGAAACATAACGTTTTACCTTCACTTTCTCCATCGAAATCTCACCTAGACGAGAAAGATAACTTATTATGTTTCAGTAGCCTTTTTCCCAATGTCTTTCAACTCTTGGTCTTTGCAGGTAGAGCCCTGTTTTTATGGTAAATAAGAGTTTAGGCAGGAGAAGAAGAGAGCCACTATCTAACCATCTATTCATAGAATGGTGTTTTCTTACAAAGGAAAGCATTTTGAAAAAGGAAAAACTATGGAGACACTAAAGAAAATCAAGGGTTGCCAAGGGTTGGGTGTAGAGGGGGGATGAACATAGAGGAATTTCAGGCCAGTGAATATACTGTGTATCAGACCACAGTGATGGATATATGTCACTTTATGCTTGTCCAAACCCATAGTCTGTACCCCACCAAGAGTGAATCTTAATGTAAACTATGGACTTTAGGTGATTAGGCTATGTCAAGGTAGGTTCATTAATTTTAACGAACATATCACTTTGGTGGGGGATGTCCATAACAGGGGAAGTTATGCACGTATAACAGGGTAGATGGTATATGGGAAATCTCTGTACCTTCCTCTCAATTTTGCTGTGAACCTAAAATTTCTCTAAAAAAATGAAGTCTTAATAATAAAAAAAGAAGGTAAGGTGAGAGATAGGAAGGGTTTTTATATCAGATTTCAAGACCTATTTAAATTTATAGTAATTAAAACAATATGTCATTGACTCAGGGGGCACATAGAGATGAATGGAACAGAGTAGAGAGGAGAGAAACAAACTTATATGAGAACTTGATATATTACAGAAGTGATATTGGATGGGCTAGTCAAACAATGGAGGGACAACTGGCTAACCATAAGGTAAACAGTAAAATTAGATCTCTTGACACCAACACAGAAAAAATTCTAGATGGAGTAAAGATATGTGTGAAAAATATATCTTAAACATTTACAGCCATACTGGACTGTAAGCTCCTTAACTTAGAGTCTGTCTGCACAATTGTGTATTCAATCCTATTGAGTATATATAAGTAATTACATGATAGAACATCTTTGTAATGTGAATATCTATGATCTCAGTGTAGGGAAGGACTTCTTAATATACAAAACAGCACAAACCATAAAAGATAAAATTGATAAATCTGATAATACTAAAGCTAAAAATGCCCGTGTAATGGAAGACTCCATACAAGACAAACAACTGGGGAAATAGATATTACTGATTTGATATGTATAAAAAACAAACCAAAAAGAAAATGGGTAAATGACAGAAACAGGTAATTAATTCGTAGAAGAGAAAACCATTGAAAACAGCTGAAAAACATATGAACAAGATGCCTAGTCTCACTAGTAATTACGGAAATATAAATTAAAATATCATTTAACACCCATTAGATTGGGTGAATATTTAAAAATCTGATACAACCAGTGTGTGGAAGAATATATGGGGCAAAAAAAAACCCAAAAAACAAAAAACTATTAATGCTCTTACAACCCACTGTGAAGAGCAAATGGAAATAGGTAATTGATGATGAACTTCTAGGAGTGTACCCTAGAGAAATTGTTATATAGGTGCACTAAAGAGACACATTTAAGAATGACAATTGCAGCACTGTAACAGGAGAAAAAAACACTACAACTGTCTCTCTGTAGGAAATAAACTGTGGTTTATACAATGGAATTCACAAACAGTTAAAAAAATGAATTAGATCTATATGTATCCAAAGGATACTTCTCAAAGCCATGTTGAATTAAAAAGTATATATATATATTTTTTGCTGTTAAGACCCTGAGGTGACCCTGAGGCTGCTCTGACTATTCTGGCTCCTAAAGAGATGATGTGTTCTTTCTTCCATTTGTACTCATTGGAATCCTACCCATCCTTAAATGCCACCTTCTTGAAGAAGTGTTCCTTGATTACCCAAATCTGAAAAAATTATTCCTTCTCTGCCCTCCCATAATGCTTGGTTTATATCATCTAGGTGACAGGTATCATAGGTGTGAAAGACTGTATTCTTAGAATGTAACTTTTTGAATGTCTCACATCTACTAGAATACGAATAAATCTTATTAGGGACACTGTCTTACACAACTTTGTATTCAACTTAATACAGTCACAGTGTTGGTTGAAAGGGATAAAAAGTTTAACAAGACATGGTTCCGGCTTCAAGGAGGTTGAGTTTATGATGCAGTAGAGGGAGAAAGAATAGACACAAATAATTATAATGATAAGAGTTATAAAAGCAGGATAAACAAACTGCTATGGATAACCAAAGAGAGGCTGTATTCTGCTCAACGGCCTGCAAACTGCGAGCATTCACTTATGTATTAGTCCAACAAACTGGTGGAGGCCACGGGAAGAGGAATGCTTGCTGTAGGCGAGGGCAGACAGTCTACAGGAACGAGATGAGATAGGCAACGCTATCGGCTGCAAATTTGATGGGAAAAGTAAAAGAAACAGGGGGCAGGTTCTTAAGGGTCTGCGGGGTTAGGGTGGTCGGCCCGAGGTAGGTTTGGCGTATACTGGGGAAGAGGTAAGATCGTACTGGAAAACGGCTCAGCACAGTACCTTTCTCATTGCGAACTGGGACGGCCCCAGCCGTGGACTGAATGGGCGGTTGCTTCATAAGTGCGCTTGGGACCGACATGTTGATGACAGCGGCGGTACTCCCGAAACTTCACTGAGTCCAAATAGTGAACAGCTAGAACACCAACCTACAGAAAGATCTTCCCCACCTAGAGCCACTGGACGCTGCTGCGCGAATGATAGAAACACCACTTACGGCTAAGCTAGAAAAACCGGAAATATGCGACCAGGGCATTGTGGGATTGTGGAGGACGTCTGGCCGCCTACCGCTAGAATGTTGTTTGTGACTGCGCATGTTCATAGTTAGTCCTTTCGTTCTCAATCCTGCGGTATTCGGACGCCGCTTCTGGCGGGAAATTGCTTCTATTGGGCTCTGCTGTTGAGACCGTGCGCCGAGGAACGTCCGAATTAAAGGTTACGTTTGTTAGCTTCGTTTTTAAGCCGAGGAACATAGGATAATGACGATTTTTAAGCCGAGGAACATAGGATAATGACGAATAGAGTAGTTAGTCCAGACTGTTGAATTGGAATTCAATCGGAATAGATATCTTGCTAATAGCATCTGTTGATGAGGCTTAGTGAGTTGTGCGGTATATTTTGGTGACGCGAGGGCAGCTGGTGGTGATTTAGGTTAGTGACAAA